>NC_135808.1:87935537-88180009 GCF_964213995.1 Mustelus asterias | reverse complement strand
CAGCATTTCTTACCTAAACCTCTTTTTAAACCTGACAAAATTCTTAAAATTAAGTAAAGGATATTGATAGGGTATGAAGATCAGTATATCAAAGATCCAATATGTGGACTGTATGTTTGAGCTCAGGGAAGAGAAGCAGAGTGAATATGTAAAGATTCTCAGCAAAGACTTGGAGAAAGTGAATAGTTTCAATGGAACCAATGGCGCAGAAAATGGAAGTACGGAAATGAAAATTATGCAATGGATTAATTCTAGTCGGGATAAATGGAAGAGGTGCAATGGAGTGTTATATGATAGAAAGTATTGTTAAAACTAAAAGGAAGATTCTTCAAGGCAGTTGTGAGACTGGCCTGGTTATATGGTGCAGAAACATCAAGGGGAGAGGAATACTAATGAGATGTGGATGCTAAGATGGATGTATGGAGTAATGAGAAAGGACAATATCAAAAACCAGTACATCGGGGGCAGTGAAGATTGTGGAAGAATCAAAAAAGGTAGCAGAGATTGAAATTCTGCTTTGGAATAAAGTATTCAACATGTATTCTGCCTAAGTATTCAATCCTGGTTGGATTGCCTCCAATATGCATTTTTATGGTAGCCATTGATACCTTTTCTTTCTGACAGCACTAACTGATTCTGTGAGTTTAACTTCAAGGATTAAGGTAGCTCTGTTATCACAGTTAACATTCTTCTAGTGTAAACCTGTAAAGCGAGTGTTCACATTCTATTCACTGTAGGCTGATATATTGCATCTTAATCCTGTCCTCTTCTGACATCTATACATGGGTCACTGGATAGCAGAAATCCTGCATACTTTTTCCATTTCTCTGCTAAGTGTTGGGGCCAATTGTAGCAATTCCAATGCCATCTTTGTTGATAACATCTAATGCAGACTCACCGTGCATGAATCTAAGATAATCATTGTAGTTCAGTTCCACATCAGATAGTACACATCTCAGAGCTACCAAAGAGAGCTAAGATTTAACCTGCATTATTATTATGACATTACCAGACATCAAAATATACAAGTGAAGCTTGCCTATGAACTAACAGGGTTGAAACAGCAAAAATAAATTGCCAAGGTATTAGCATAGTTAATGTTATGTTTTTACATGTCATAATTTAGCAACTTGCTAGCTGGTATTATTTGTGCATTGCCAGCTTACACACATAACAAGAACACAATCAGGTAAAGAAGATGTCACCTGAAAAACAGCACTGATCTCAGTCCTCTGAGTGAGGAGGAGTCTCACCTTCATCGTTGCGTGGCTGCTGTGGAAACATATAGTTTGTCAACACTCTCTGTTTTGTTTCTGGATGAGACTCAGTTTGCAGAGGGATTAGTGCCTTGGACTAAACCAGAAGGATAAGAACATAGAGGAAGTTATATACTGATTACATTATTTGAATGATCACTACATCACAAGACATGGACAAGGTTAACATCAGTAGGCTTTTTATAGAACCAGAAAAATTCTATAATTCAGGGAATGAGCGATAAAGCAATAAAGGTTTTAAGAACTATTCAAGGGCCTCATATAGATCATTGATACTGCCCCGCAGGTCACGCAGTATATGTGGACAGAGAAACAGAGTTATTGCAGGTCAATGACCTTTATCAGAATGTTGCTGTTCTCTTGCTACAGATGCTATCTGACCAGCTGAGTATTTCTAGCATTTTCTATTTTTATTTCAGATCAATAATGATTTGCCATTTTCTAGGATCTTGTAGGTAAGGGGGAAACTACAGTTGGTTAACTTTTATCAGATTGGATAAATCAATCAAATTTTCTGTTTCAGTCTTTGAGGCCACGTGTATCCTATTACTCCAGAATTGAGGTTGAAATATTTCTCATCATGATTGTGGTGATACAACCGTCTAGCATGCTTGATGCAGATGACTTGAGATCGGCCTGAAATTTGACCTTGGGTTTCATTTAAACAATGTGAATGAACTGCTGATGCCTTCACATATAGCTCACATTTCCGCAGCATTGAATTTCAAGTGCACCAACAGATTTTTCACATGTGTGTTGTGCGCAATTTGGCCAAAACAGATGACTGTGCATTCACAATAGTGACAATAGTTGGTCTTTGCTCGTCAAATCATTTGCATAACTTACTTGTGCTGAAAAGAAAAATCAAAATCTGGTTATTTGCTCCAGGTCTGACCTGACATAATTTAAAATTTCAAAATATCAACATAGCAATAACAGAAGTGAATTATACATTGTCAACTTACTTTCACTGATCTGCTATTAGGAGCATAGGTAAAGGAGTTGGTCATTCAGTCCTTGGAGCCTGTTCTGTCATTTCACTAAAACATGTCTGACCTGTATGTTAACTCCATCTTGGTTCTGTAACTCTAATTATCTTTGCAAAATAAAACTTTATCAATCTTAATTTTGAAATTTTTGATTGACTTAGGGCTGAATTTTTCTCTGGGTGCGGTGGAATTTTTCAGTGCATGAATGGCCACGCTTAGGAAAGGAAATTTCAAATGGTGGGCTTTTCAACCACCTGAAGAGTTGATGGGGAACACAATCCTGCTGATTATGGCAGCTGTGCAGCCATTTAACACTGAGGAGCACTAATTGACCGGAGGTAGGGACCCATCATTGTTGGCGGGACAGAAAATCTGATGGACTAGCCAAAGATCTGTTGACATTGGGTGGGAATTTCCAGTCCCGTGGGGGCAGGGTGGGAGAACCAGAAAATCGCGGTCCCATTTTAAATAGGGGACTGAAATCGTGTTTCCTCCCACACACATTTTCATCCCGTAATGTGGGGTTTTGAAATTCCATTAAAAGCACACCAAGTTTAAATCTTCATGAAGAAAATGAAAAACCTGCTGAGGCGTTCTGAACATACTGAAAGATAAGCATGAAGTGTTTTCACACCTTAAAATATCACCATTCGATGCTGTATTGTAATGTAGCTGTATTCTTAAATCAGTGATTCATCATAGGGATCTGTCCTTTAAAACTACATTGACCCTTAAATTGATAGCTTTGTGTATTTGGTCACATTCATTTCAGTGCTTTTTCAATAGCGCATTTGGATGCTGACCTGGAGCTATTTTTAAATAAGGGACATAAATTTACCTTGGAACTGTCTACCAGCAGGCTTCTTCCAAGAAATCACCTGAATTGCATGTTACTTGAGCAAGATCTGTTTGTTTTGAGCTGCAATCACTTTTAATTGATGGGGGGAAAAAATTGAAGAAAGGCAAAGGCTGATAACTCGCTGGAAATCACATGGCAGAAAGGGAAAAAACTTAAGTTTTGGTCCTGCTGGCTTTGAAATCACTCTTGGGGAATAAACTGAGAAAAGAAGGCTACCCTAACTGTCTCTCTTTTTCTGCCTTGCCTGAAACTGTGGGTGGCTATCAACTTGCCACCAGAGAATTTTTATCTGAGTGTAACTATCTGCATTTGGACTTGCAAAGCTGAGACCAGATGAATTGATCCAGCCATATATTCTCCTCTATGGCAAAGCCCCATTTGTAAGAGATCAGAACTTACAGATGTCTACCAACATTTGTGTGTGTGTTGGGGGACCTGTTTAGGAAGAGATGGATAGTTATGCTTCCAGAGTACAATTGTGTGTTAGCCAGTTCTTGCAACTTAATTTAAAAAATGTTTTGTTTTATGATAAACTAATGAGTTTGTTGTGTTTTCAAAGATGCCTGGTTAAGTCTCTTTTATTGTGGGTACCAGTGGTGAAGGTAAACAATTGGCTATTTTGGTAAGTGAAGTAAACCTCTAAATTAATGGTATGACCTACCGGATAGTGGGGTTAGATAATACGCACACTCCTCCCACCCTGATCGTAACAATGTAAATGATCTCATGATACTATTTGAAGAAAAGTAGAGGCACCCTCTTGGTGTCCAAGTCAACACTTACCATTCCGACTACAATTAAAAACATTGTTGTTTGTGGACCTGCAGCATTTGAGTACAAAACATTGACAAAACGTCAAGAATAATTGAAGGGCTCCAAAGGACTTTGGGATGGCCTGAAGACATGAAGTGGCTATTCACTAAACATTAAATAAAAACAGAAAAGGCTGACAAACTCAGCAAGGTCTGGCTGTATTCGTGGAGAGAGAAAATTGAATTAACGTTTTGAGTCTGTATGAGTCTTCCTCAGAGCTAAAGAGAGGGAGAAATGTGATGGACTCAGTAAACATTACTTTGAAACCCATTTTATTCAACTAGCATAAGCTACTATGTTTCTAGTTATTTATAACATTGCAAGGCAATAGCTAAAAAATTGTAAATTAAAATCTGAGGTTTAATTGATGATGTAGTTTATTTTATTTTATCATTCTTATACCAAAAATGCACTATTGTAATAATCATGTTGAACCATCTGATCTCAAATTTAATATTCATTAATTCCCTGGCTTACAAGTGAAAGCTGGTGGTAAGCCCTATCACACAGACATCAAAGGCTGTTCTCCTAATGATAAAGTAAGGGCATACAGAGATTTTAAGCATTAAAATAAGGAATGATTGTGCAGACTTATATGTGGACTAGAAGAAATTGAGAGCAAGCAGTCATTTTGGGGAAGAGGATTAAATATTGAAAATGCTGGAAAAGCTCAGCAGCTCTAGCAGTATCTGGGGAGAAACAGAGTTAATATTTGAGTTCGTATTACTCTTCTTCAGAGTTAAAGAGAAGGAGAAAGGTGGTAGATTATATACTGTTTAAGGGGGATGGAGCCAGTGGGATAAAATAGAAGGTTAGGATTAGGTGGGAGCTAAAGAGGAATTCGGCAAAGATGTCATGAAACACAAGACCAAGGGAGTATTAATGATACTGTTAAAGAGAAAAAAGGTGCTGATAGTGGCATAAAGGTAAGAAAGAAGTATGTGTTAATAGTAGAACAAGGGTCAATGTTCTCAAGGGATAGATGTGTGTCAGTGTACTAAATACTGCGAATAAATTGCAAAACAAAATTTCAGGAACCAATGTTCTATGTCCCAAGGATGCATGAAAAATATCAGTCCTAACTGACTACCTAAAAAGATTCCTTACTTATGCAAATGAGAGGGCCTAATCTTTGTTTGCGATCCCATCACAGCAATAGTTTTCTGATGAGTGGGACAGATATCTGAGAGGTGGGGAGTGGGGGGTTGGGGGAGGTGTGAGTGGAATATCAATATTGGAGTCTCAAAATTACATCTTGCCAGTTCTGGACAGACTCGGTGGACCAACTTATCTTTATCTTTTTCATATATTTCATTATTAAATTAGGTTGATTTTAACTTTGGCAGTGATGGAAATCAGATATTGGTTCAGCAACCTTTGCACACCCTGTCCAAAATCTATTTGCATAAAAAAGCAAATTGTGCAGTGCTTTATAACAGATGTGACTAATCCAATACTACCTATTTTCTGCCACTGCTGAAAGTTAAAATCAGCTCTCAGAAAATAATCAGATTTTAAAGTCACAAAACTGCATTTGCAGGTGCTCCCCAGAAAAAAAAGCTTTTACATGAAAAGTAATATATTGGCTGGAACTCTCTGGTCGTTCATACTGGTGGGGTCTTCTGGTCCCACTGATGGTGCAGCCCTGCCGTGGGTTTCACGGTGGCGAAGGGTGTATTCAGAGGGAAACCCCAATGACAACGGCAGGAACAGAAAATCCCATCACTGGCCAATAGTGGGCCGCCTTCACGATGGAAACCAAGGTAAATCCCGCCCATTCTGTTTAATCTTAGGCACTTTGATACTTCATAGATAATAGAATTTTAATTTAAAAGAATTCTCAACAGGATCACTTATCCAAAAGTGACCCAGTCACTCACCCACAACTAATGCCCTCTGCCCCAGTTCACAATGGCTGTTCAATTTGTCTAGACCCAGATCACATGGACATTATACTCCATGAAATTCCTGTCCTTTCAGGTGTACATTTGTTCCAAACCTGTCACACTGCTTGTCAATTCAATCTAGCATTTTACTCCCCTCTACAAATACTAAGATGGCACTCTCTTCCACTTGCCCCATTAGAGCAGCCAGACTTTGGCCCCCTAGAGTTTATCAGAGCACTCTTTCCCTCCCTACTCCCCTCAGTTTGTCATGTCACATCTGCTCTCACTTCTTTTCAATTAATGCTGGTATTGTCATTCCTCCCCACGACGAAGCAGACTTGTCTTGCCCCTCCAGTTATGCTCCCAGTTTCTGGTCTTTCCCTCTCCCGTTCATTACCATTCATTTCCCACTTTCCTACCCAGCTATCCATTTCTCCCTTCTCTCAACATCACCTTTTTAGATCTTAGGTGGGATTCTCTGTGCCCCCACACTCTGCCCCACCCCCGGCATTTTTCTCGTTGGCTGGCGGTGAGATCTTCATTGGGATTTACTATTGAATCCATCGCGGGCCACCAGGAAACCTGTGGCGGGAGTGCTTCAGCGGCAGGACCGGAAAATTCTGCCAACATAACAGTCACTGAATCCCGCTGTCCACTTAATTGCAAATATCCCTTCCTTCTCATTCATTTCCTCTTCCTTATCCTTTTTAATGTCATCAGCACATCCCTTCTTCATTATTTCCATTCTCTTTTTCATTCCCCTTCTCCCTTTCCTATCTATTTCCACCTGGCTGTGCATTCTGCAATACGTTCTGCAAGGTAGGGACCCTTGCATTCTGTTCCCCTAACCATCCCCAAAGTTTTGCGCTGTTAGGTTTTTCAATGAAAACTAAGCTACTGAACATGGGCTGCTACTATTATCAGCTCCAGAAAGTAACAGGTTTACAACTGCAGTTGAGCTAAGCAGGAGAGATTGTGTAGGGATTTTCCCACAACTGGATGCTAAAGCATTGTTAATTTACTTCTGGAAACCATCTTTGCCTTCATTCTTCTACATTGCTCTTGGTTCATTACCTGGTTATCAGATAGCCATAGTGCTGCCAGCTCTTTAAGCTTAGTAAAACTGAACGGCAAATTCTTCAACCTAAAAAAGCAAACATTTTATAGATCAGAATTTGTTGCAGTCAATTCACATTGTTTTTCATTTTGTTTTCACTTGTTTTAAGCTTTTGATGGCTTGCAAATCATTGTAATCAAACCATTCAATTATACTCTGCGAAGCAAACAAGATTCCTTCGGTTCTGAAATATATAGATATTTTTGAATTGTGTTAGGTAAGTAGCATTTTCATTGCAAAGAGTCCTTCATGTTCTCAAAGGAATTTAGTTTTCAACAATATTCTTAAGGGAAAATTACATTCAAATCAAATTGAGATAATGATTCAGACACTCACGTATCTTACCAGTATGGTTAGACTCCCCATACCTAATTAAACTCTCTTTTCTCCAACATTCATTGGAAGGTCCCTATATCCAAGCTATTCTCTGCAGTCAAGGAGCAGAGGGAAATGGCTTAACTTATGGACATCTCCAAAACACTTTGTTTAATATGTAAAATAGCATCTGTGACTAATGCAGCGAAAGACTTCTCTCACATTTCTCCTCTCTTGCTCAAATAATCTAACTCACACAGTTGAAAATCTGTTTATTTTTCTCAGTAGAAACCAAGATCAAGGTCTCCTATTCGAGAGTTTAACACTCTGGTATTATCGCTGCTGGGTAACGTGCTCTGATTATGAGTTTAAACTGTGATGGTGACTAACCTAATCTTTAAGGTGTTTTGTGTGCTTCTCACCTCATCCACTTAAGAGGCTCCCCTCCAGTGGTGCAACTAATAGGCCATCTGCCTCAAAGAGAAATCCAGGTCTTGTTCCCTGCGTCATGATTTGAAAGGGAGAGTATTCAGCCTTTCTGAATACTCTCCCTTTCAAATCATGACGCAGGGAACAAGACATTCACTCCCAAATGAGAAGGAGGAGGAGACTGGTCTTAGAATCATAGAATCCCTACAGTGCAGAAGGAGGCCATTCTGACTAATTGGGCCCAATTTTACCATTTCCATTCTAAGTGCTGAATCTGGGCGTAATGCAGATCCGACTTAGAAATCTGATTTCAGGTGCCCCCAGATGCACTCAGCCTGAAATAAAAATCTCCAGTCCCATTCGCGCTGTGGGCGGGGCTTAGCACGGCCAGAACTATCGGAGCTCTGAATAGTGCATGTGCAGTTGGAAAAACATTTGAAAAAGCGCGCCCGTGTCAGATCGCTCGCAGGCCGCAGAAAGTGGAGAAAGTGGCCTGGGAGCTAAAAGCGGGAGTGATGGTGCACACACACATCACTGTTCCCCCTTATCCACCCCCCCCCCCACTACCCACACACATCACTGTCCCCCTTATCCACTCCACCACTCCCAACACACATTGCTGTCTCCCTTATCCACCCACCGCCCCCCGCTACCCAGACCGATCACCACCCCTGCCCCCCTCCCCCCCACCGATCGCCCACAGAGTGGCAGCAGACCCGCCTGCCCCCCCGCACCCCCACCAGAGATCCATCTGCATCCCCCTCTCCCCACCAGAGGTCCATTTGCCTCCTCCCCCCACCAGTGAGCGATGGGGCTCCCCCCCCCCACCAGACAACGATCTTGCCTCATGCCCCCCCACCCCTCCAATTCCAGACAACGATCTGGCCTAACTCACCCCACCCCCCCGCCCACCAGACAACGATCTGGCCTCACTCATCCCACGCCCCCAAGAGAATGGTCTGGCCTCACTCACCCCCAGTCCCCCCGCCCCTGGAGGAACATCTGACCCGCCTCCTCCTCCCTTCCCACCAGACAATGATCGGCCCTTCCTCCCACCACCAGAGAACGATCGGCCCTCCCCCCCACCACCAGACAACGATCAGCCCCCCCCCACCAACAAACAACGATCGGCCCTCCACCACCCCCCTCCACTTCCCACCAGAGATACATCTGACCTGCCTCCTCCTCCCCCCCAACCAGACAATGATCTGGCCTCACTCCCCTCCCCCAACCAGGGAATGATCTGACCCGCCTCCCTCCTCCCCCCCCCACCACTGATCTGAGTCAGAGAGCCGTTGGAAGCACTGAACGTGCTCTTCAGCAGCCGGAATGCCCGATCCAGACTTTTATTTAGCAGGTTCATTTCAGCGCGGTTCTGGATTGGCAAACGCGGTGGTAAAGGGGGAAATGCTGATAAAGTTGGGCGGGCAGTTCATTAATTCAATTTAAATGCATGCAAATGCATTTAAATCGCTGTTGCGCCCGTTTTGGGCGTGAAGCGGATCGCTGCCATTCCCAGGTTTCGGTAAAGTGGCCATCTGCACAGACGCGGGCGCAGATCGCGTTAATGGCCTCACACCCGACTTTACCACATTTTCGCGCCCAAAAACGGGCACAACGCAATGGTAAAATCGGGCCCATTGAGTCTGCACTGACAACAATCCCACCCGACCCTATCCCTGTAACCCCACTTATTTACCCTGTTAACCCCTGACAAATTAGCATGGCCAATCCACTTAACCCACATATCTTCGGACTGTGGGATGAAACCGGTGATCCCAGAGAAAAGCACGCAGACACGGGGAGAACGTGCAAACTCCACAGTCACTCAAGGTTGGAATTGAACCTGGGTCTCAGCCATTGTGAGGCAGCAGTGCTAACCACTCTGCCACCATTTATGTGTATGGATGTTTTTGTATGCTTTTCCTGAAGGCCTTTGATGAAATTCCACGTAAGAGACTGTTAACTAAGATAGAAGCCCACAGAATTACAGCAAATTACTGACCTGGCTGGGAAATTAGTTGAGTGGCTGGCGACAGAAAATAGGATAATTGGTAGGTACTCAAATTGCGGGATGTGACTAGTGGAGGGTGATTCTCCCCGCCCGCTGAGCTACTCGGGCTGGGAGACATCAGTGGTGGCTATTTCGAGAGCTTCCTGCTCAGTGTCACAGCCTACGCGCCTACCCAACCTAAGATTTCTGACGTAATCAGAGTGGAGCTGATTATCATTTGGAAATGTCATGGTAATTGACATTTCCATACGATTAGCAAGCCCAGGACGGAATTCTCTAGGCCCGCTGGCATCTCTCCCTACCCCACCATCCCCCTCCCTCCAGCAGGGCTTACTACCGCTCCATACTAACGGGAAACAGGTGGCCTGACCCTACTGGAGGGAAGAGAGGTCCCCCTGGGAGGACAGGGGTAAGGGGGGTGCTTCTTGGGCACTGCCAGCCTGGCACCGTCCAAGGGGCAAACTGGAAATGCCCAAGGGGCACATTGGCACTGTGCACTGGGGGGGTCGGGAGGGAGTCGGGGAGGTCAGGGCTGGCCGGGGGAGGGGCGGGACATGGGACTGGCCTGGGCAGGTCCAGGAGGCCAGCAATCAGGTAAGCCAGTGATGGGGGTTTGCAGGGCAGGCCAGCAATCGGGCCAGCGATCTGGAGGCTAGCAATCAGGAGGCAACTGCGCATGTAGCAATCTCCGCTCTGACAGATCGGCATATGCGCAGTGGCCTGCTCAGTGCTATGCTGCTGACCTCTCAGGTGGGACTAGGCCCTGCCCCCTGATTTTCAGAGTGAATCACACTTGGGCACTCTGTCGGAGATTCATTCTGTAAACCACACTAAAGGAACCGGCAGGGTTTACTCCCATTTTTCCGCATGTTGGGAGCTTGCAATTATTTTGGAGAATCCCGACCTTGATGTCCCACAAGGATTTTTGTTGGGACCTCAATTGTTCACATTATTAATGACTTGGATTATGGCAGAGAAAGTCATATACCCAAATTTTCTGATGACACAAAGTTAGGCAGCATTGTGGATAGTGTAGATGATAGCATAGAATTACAAAGGGATATTGCTAGACTAGGTGAATGGGCAAAATTGTTTCAAATGGATTTCAATGTAAGCAAGTGTGGGGTTATTCATTGTGGACCGATAAAGGATAGATCAGAGTACTTTGGTATGAAGTTAGATGTCCAAAAAGACTTGTGGGTTCAGGTGCATAGATCTTTAAGATGGTACAAACAGGTGCAGAAAATAATCAAGCTGGCTAATGGAATGCCGGCCTTGATATATAGAGGACGAGAGTATAAGGATGCAGAAGTTATATTGCAGCTATACAAAACCCTGGTTAGATCCCACTTGGAGTAATGTGAGCAGATCTGGGCACCATATCTTAGGAAGGATATATTGGCCTTGGAGGGAGTACAACATAGGTTTACAAGAATGATACCTGGACTTCATGGGTTTAATTATGAGGAGAGATTATACGAATTAGACCTGTTTTCTCTAGAATTTAGAAGGTTATGGGATCATCTCATTGAAGTCTTCATTATTAACTGGAAAAGACAGGGTAGATAAAGATAAACTATTTCCACTGGTTGGAGGTTCTAGAGCTAGGAGGCATAGTTTAAATATTAGACTGTTCAGGAGAGATGTTAGAAAGCACTTCTGCACACAAATCTTGGTTTGGAAGTCTCTTCCACAAATGACGGTTGATGTTAGATCTGTTGCTATCTTTAAATCTGATATAGATAAATGTTTGTTAAGCAAAGGCATTGAGGGATATGGGCCAAAGGCAGGTTTATGGAGTTAGGCCACAGATCAGTCATCATCTCATTAAATGGAAAAACAGACTCAATGGGTTGAATGGCCTGCCCCTGTTTTTATCTTCCTAAATAGAAGGAGCAGGGGACCATCCTTGCCCCCTACCTCCACCATCTCAAATTTTGGCACCTCTGTGGGGCTGTGCACATTCAGCAACATGGGTGTACCAACATGGTTGCACAATTACTGGAACGGCTGTTGGAAACCATGATTTCACAGGATTCTGACACTTGGTTGACCATTAGATAACTAGCATTTTCACTACAAAATAAAGCCAAGAGTTTTTCATGCTCTCAAAGGAATTTAGTTTTCAATGATATTCTTAAGGGAAAAATACATTCAAATCAAATTGAGGTAATGATTCAGGCTCTCACATATTTCACCAGTATGGGAGACGCAGAGAATGCTGAGCCTCAGGGACATGATGAACCTGTGAAGTCATCGCTGAGGAAGCAAATGCTGGACGTCCAATGGCCAACATGTGGAGATCTGATGGAGATGCCAGAGGTTATGTGCGCCCTGGCACACCCAGTGAAGGAGTCTCTCTCTCTCTCCTAGAAATACATGGCTTCCTCCATCAAGAGATTAGTAAATGGCTTTACAATGTATATAAATGATCTGCAAGCAGGGACAGAGTGTAACATAGCAAAATGTGTGGATGATATTAAAACAGGTGGGAAAACAGGCAGTGAAGAGGATATAAGGATTTTACAGTTTAATGTGGATAAATGTGAAGTTATCCATTTTGGCAGAAAAAATAGAAAGACAAATTATTACCTAAATGGAAAGCAGATTCAAAATGCGTCCAGGCACAGAGATCTAGGTGTCTATGTTCATGAATAGCAGAAAGTCGATATGCAGTTGCAGCATGTAATAAAAAGGCAAATGGGATGTTGGCATTTATTGCAAAGGGACTGGAGTATAAAAGTGGAGAAGTGTTGTTGCAATTGTACAGGGTGTTGGTAAGACCACATCTGGAGTACTGGGTCCAGGTTTGGTCTCCTTATTTGAGGAAGGATGTGGTGGCATTGGAAGCAGTTCAGAGGAGGTTCACCAGATTGATTCTGGGGATGAAAGGATTGATTCTGGGGATGAAAGGGTTGACGTATGAGGAGAGATTAAACAGTTTGGGCCTATAATCGCTGGAGTTTAGAAGAACGAGAGAGGATCTGATTGGGGTATGTAAAATTTTAAAGGGGATTGATAAAGTCAATGTAGACTAAATGTTTCCTCTTATGGGGCAATCTAGGACAAGAGGTCACAGGTATAGGTTGAAAGGCGGTAGATTTAAAACTGAAATGAGGAGGAGCTACTTCTCGCAGAGAGGATGGTGAATTTGTGGAACTCACTGCCCCAAAACGCGGTGGAGTCTGAATTGTTGAATGATTTCAAGAAGGAGATAGATATCTTTCTAATAAAAAAAAAGGATATGGGGAACAGGTGGGGAGGTGGATTTGAGACCAGGGAGAGATCAGACATGATCTGATTGAATGGCGGAGCAGACTCGAAGGGCTGAATTTGCCAACTTCTGTTCCTAATTCCTATGTTCCTATGGCCAATCAAGGTTTCCGGCAATGTGTTTGGACCAGCAATCCTACACCTCAGCAAAATATTACCAATACAGAAGATGGACAGGGCATCTGGAGTCTCATCACATGTTACAGTTCAGGGAGGTCCAAGTGAACCTCATTTGATGAGTGATAGCTGTCTGTATCTGATGGCTCCTCTGTGAGACAGATGTTGAAGTAGGAGAGACCTCAGAAGGTGCACTGAGAAGCTTCTGAGCTTCTGACCAAGGGTCTTAATGTGGCTTCCTAGTGATGCTTCAGGAGGCCTGAGACACCCTACTGGACCAGGACATCCCTTGCCTCTCAGGCACCAATAAGTTGCCTCTGTCATCGCTAAGCAGTTGGAGCATTTGGTAAACCCAGCCAGGACGATAGTGGCACTTCCACTGGTCTCGACTCCCACGGACCCCTCGTTAACCTTCAGCTCCTTTTGTGTTCCTCAGTTGTGTTTGTTGGCAACCATGTGGCTGCTGCCCTCAGCCAGCTGGACTCTCCTCCCTCTTTAGAGGAAAAGGAACCTCTATCTGAATTTGGTTCAATTAAAATTTCTGTGCTGCAACCACACTTTTTCACAGCGCACCCTGATAGAGACTCCCTCAAATCCTGTGCCTCTGAAAATTAAAAAAAGTATGTACCAAAAGACCACATAGTTAATGAAATATACAAGTTAAAATGATTGCCAGACAATGCTGTAACCTTAGCAGTAGACTCCACGCTTGGTCACATTGCTGCCTTTGTTCACCAGAGAGCAGCCAGCTATTCGTGGCTGTTCATACAACCCATACACTTACTGTAAAATCCCATGGGTTGCTGAAAATTGAGCTATATCACCGATTTATTTACATTAATTGGCCTTTCATTGAGGACAGGCCAGCTTCTGATTTTTCAGTCTGCCGACTTGGAGGGAAGTGAATGTACTATTGCCAAGTTTGCAGATGACACAAAAATAGGTGGGAAGGCAAATGGTGAGGATGACACAGTCCACAGAGGAAAATAGACAGGTTAGGTGAGTGTGCAAAAACTTGGCAGATGGAATTTAATGCAGGAAAATGTGAAGTTATGCACTTTGATAGGAAGAATAAAGAAGTTGGATATTATTTAAATGGAGAAAGACTGCAGAAAGCTATACACAGAGGGACTTGGGGGGTCCTCGTGCATAAATCACAAAAAAACTATCATGCAAGTTCAACAGGTAATAAGGAAGGCAAATGGAATACTGGTCTTTATTCCAAAAGAAATGAAGTATCAAAATAGGGAAGTCTTATTAAAACTATACAAGGCAGTATTTAGACCACACCTGGAATACTGTGAACACTTTAGATCCCCTTATCTCAGGAAAGATATATTGGCATTGGAGAGAATGACAGAAAATGCTGGAAAATCTCACAGCATCTGTGGAGAGAGAATAGAGCCAACGTTTTGAGTTTTGAGGCTAGCTTTGTTCTCTCATCACAAATGCTGTCAGACCTGCTGAGATTTTCCAGCATTTTCTGTTTTTGTTTCAGATTTCAACATCCGCAGTAATTTGCTTTTACCAAAGAAGGTTCACTAGGTTGGTTCCAAGTATGGAGGAATTTTCTTATGAGGAAAGGTTGAGTAGGTTGGGCTTGTAGTCACTGGAGTTTAAAAGAATGAGAGGCAACCTTATTGACACACATAGAATTCTCAGGTGGCTTGACAAGGTAGATGCTAAGAGATTGTTTCTCCTTGTGGGAAAATCTAGGACCAGAGAGCATAAGCTCCGAGTAAGGGGTTTCCCATTTAAATTAGAGATGAGGAAGAATTTATTCTCAGAGGTAGTGAATATGTGGAATTCTTTACTGCAGAGAGCTGTAGAGGCAGGGTTGTTCAGTATGTTCAAGGCTGGGATAAACAGATTTTTAAATCAGTCAGGGAACCAAGGGTTATGGGAATAAGGCGGGAAAGTGGAGTTGAGGATTATCATATCAGATCAGTCATGATCTCATTGAACGTCAGTGCAGACTCGATGGGCCGATTAGCCTGTTTCTGCTCCTACATCTTATGGTCCAGTAATATCAGATTGTACATCAGGATGTCAGGAAGGTCTTCCTACATAGTTACACATGATTTAATCACACGTCAGATGGGACATCCCCTTGCTCCTGCAACATAATTTTTTGCCCACTCATGCTACTGTCTCTACTATGGTTGAAGGGTTCGCTGATACTCAAAAGAGGTACGGTTGGCACTGCTGCTTCACAGCGCCAGGGACCTGGGTTCGATTCCTGGCTTGGCTCACTGTCTGTGTGGAGTTTGCACGTTCTCCCCGTGTCTGCTTGGGTTTCCTCTGGGTGCTCCGGTTTCTTCCAACAGTCTGAAAGACGTGCTGGCTAGGTGCATTGACCTGAACAGGCGCCGGAGTGTGGCGACTCGGGGAGTTTTACAGTAACTTCATTGCAGTGTTAATGTAAGACTTACTTGTGACAAATAAATAAGCTTTAGACTCAAATGTCAGTCAGACCAGTGGAACTTGAATGGACAATGGCAGTGGGCATAGGATAGTAGAATTTGATTTTTAAAAATCATCTTCCAGCTAGGCAATTCAAAACAAATTGACTAATGAATACAACATGTTTCTGACCAGCAGCATACATGACACAGGTTGCGGAATTTTGATCTAACTGGAAGATATACATGCTCTGCAGCCAAGGAATCTATCACTTTTTAAATAGTTTCAGCTCAATCAAGTTTTTACAAATTCCCATTAATAATTCTGCAAGACAACATTCAAAATTTGTTGATGGCACAAAATTGTGAACTGTGAGATTAGTGATTGATGTCAAGAGGTCAGGCTGGTGGAGTGGGAGGATACATGGCAGATGAAATTTGAGGCAGAGAAGTGTAATGTGATTTTGATAGGAAGAACAAGAAGAAGTAATACAAAATAAAGGTTCCAATTCTAAAAGGGGCGAAGGAGTGGAGGGACCTAGGCAAATCACTGAAGTTGGAATGGCAGCTATGAAAGCAATATGGAACTCTATGAATATTGGCATAGAGTACAAAAGCAAGGAAGTTATGGTGAACATTTATTTAAAAAAACTCTGGTTCAACCTCCACTGGATAATTTGCCCAACTCTGGGTGCCACACTTTAGGGATGATGTGAAGGCATTTGAAAGAGGATTTACAAAAAAGGTTGCTGGGATGAGAATTTCAGGAGTGTGGTTAGATTGAAGAAGCTGGGGCTGTTCTCTTTAAAGCCAAGGAGGTTGAGAGGAGATTTGATAGAGGTTTTAAAAATCATGGGGGCTGGAATTTAACTGCCCTGCCTGCCACGGGAATTGGAGCAGGCGAGAGGCGGACCATGGGAAGGTCTGTTGACCTTGGGTGGGATTTTACGATTTTGGAACGAGCGAGTCAGGACAGAGTAGTTAGGCAGAAACTGTTCTCATAGGCAGAGGGTTAAGAACCAGAGGATTCCAATTTAAGGTGAATGGCAAAGAAAGATGACATCTGGAAAAGTTTTATATAGGATCTGGCAGGCACTGCCTGAGAATGTGAAGGTGGCAGATACAATTGTGGCTTTCAAAAGGAAATTGGATATTGATTTGAAGTGAAAAAAATGCAGGACTACGTGGCAAGAATGACTGAGTACCAGTATGGACATGACAGGCCAAATAGCCTCCTTCAGTGCTTCAACCAACACATCTATAATTCTACAAATACTGAACGTGAATTGAGTTTTAGCAATTAAAAAGAAAACACACAAAGGGTTCAGGCCTCTGGAAATACTGCATGCAGTATTTCTCTGACTCCAAATTTTTCATTTGCATAAATCTCCCACATTGAAAGTGGCAGTCATTAATTAACCTTAACGTGTTAATGTCCCCAAATCTTAAAAATGCAGGAATATATTCTCAACCCACTAATTAACACCAAGGGTAACTCAGAGGATATCTTCCATTTTTACATTTTGACTGGCATGAGAGTTTGGAGTTTAATTTGTGCTTATTTTTGCGTTACATTGCAGCTTCTTTTTACTTACGAATTAACCCTATAACCAGCTCTACAAGAATTTACAAAAGATGCTAATTAATGATGCAATCCATGCATTTTTACAATTGAAAAAAAAATTAAAATGAGCACAGCTCAAAGGACAACCTTTAGTGTTGTGGTGAGCTTACTGCCCTCATCGTATAAAGAGTTCTAAACCATACAATGCACCAGCTGTCACTGTGCCATACTCCTGTGGAGATTTCTGCTGCATCACATACACTGAAATAGCAATGACCACCCATTCCCAATTCCTATTCATTAAAATCACAGAACATTGTTAAGATTTTGTATGAAGTACTCCCCCTACTGTATATCCTGAACTGGGAAAGTGAGTTGTTGGTAGAATTTCCCATTCATAATGCATTGAATTACCACCATGCCATTTAATGGAGAGTTCTGATTTTATGCTGTGTCAGCACTTTTAAAGCATAAAATGGAGCAAAACACAGTCACTAAGAATTATTCAACATCCAATTTTTTCCAATGAAGACTATTTGATTTGTGGACAGTATTATGTTGGACAGGTACACGGATTTCTAATCCCTTTTGCTCCAACCCAAATTTCTGTCAGAAAATACTTGACACACTAGGCCTGATTTTATCATTGCGCCCATTTGCGGGTGAGAAAACTTGGTAAAGTTGGGCGTGAGGTGAATAGCACGATCCGCGCCCACGTTCATGCAGATTCCTACTTTACCAAGGCCCGAAAATGGCCGCAACGGGCGCGATATCAATTTAAATGTATTTGCATGCATTTAAATTGACTTAATGAGCTGGACGCCCAATCTTATCTGCATTTTGCCCTTTACCATCGTGTTTGCCCGTCCAGATTCGGCGCAAAACAGACATGCTCGGCAAAGGTCTGTTTTGGGCCCTCCAGCTTCTGAAGAGGTAAGTTCAGAGCTTCCAGCGGCTCTCTGACTCAGATCAGTGGTTGCGGGGGGGTGGGGGGAGCTGGCCAGATCATTCTCTGGTGGGGGGGAGGGAGGAGGAGGCAGGTCAGATGAATCTCTGGTGGGGGGGAGGAGGAAGAGGGAGGGCCCGATCATTCTCTGGTGGGTGGGGCAGGGGGAGGCCCGATCATTCTGTGGTGTGGGGGGGTGGGGAGGACCCGATCATTCTCTGATAGGGGGGG
The DNA here is from genome assembly GCF_964213995.1 of Mustelus asterias. Lineage (NCBI taxonomy): Eukaryota > Metazoa > Chordata > Chondrichthyes > Carcharhiniformes > Triakidae > Mustelus > Mustelus asterias. The sequence goes on along the minus strand of NC_135808.1, from coordinate 88,161,777 downwards.
TGGGGGGAGGGAGAGCCAGATCATTCTCTAGTGGGGGGGGAGGCGGAGGGAGGCCCAATCATTCTCTGCTGGGGAGTGTGGGGGAGGAGGCCAGGTGTATCTCTAGTTGGGGGATGGGAGGAAGAGGGAGGCCCGATCATTCTCTGGTGAGGGAAGGAAGGGGGAGGCGGGGGCAGGGAGGCCAGATGGTTCTCTGGTGGTGGGGGGAAGGGAGGGCCAGATCATTCTCTGGTGGGGGGTGGGGGAGGGAGGGCCAGACCATTCTCTGTTTGGTGGGGGGGGGCCAATTATTCTCTGGTTGGGGGGGCGGGGGGAAAGGCCAGATGGATCTTTGGTGGGGGGGGGGGTGCGGGGGTCCACTGCCATTCTGCGGGCAAGCGGTGGGGGGGAAGGAGGGGACTCTGCCACTCTGCGGGCAATTGGTGGGGGGAGAAGGGGGCAGGAAGTCGCGATCGGTCTGGGTAGTGGGGGGTTGGTGAGTAGATAAGGGGGACAGTGATGTTGTGGGGGTGGGATGATATCTCTGGGGGCCATCACTCCCGGGCCACTTTGTCTGCATTTTGGGGCCCAGGAGCAATGTGACAGGAGAGCTTTTTTCAAAATTTTTTTACTGCGCATGTGCAGTTGAAGGCTCCGATCAGAGAAGCAGCATTTCAGGCGCGATAAGCCCCGCCACAGCGCGATTCAGACTCGCAATTTTTTTTTCAGGCTAAGTGTGTATAGGGGCGCCTGAGAACCGGTTTCCAAGTTGGATCTGAATTGCGCCCAGATTCAGCACTTAGAATCAAAATGGTAAAATTTCCTCCACTGTGAATGCTTCCGACTTAAAATGGGGCGGTGTATTTAAATAAGGTAGCGGTAAGGTGATACATTCTATCTTCTGTCATTACCCCATTCAGTGCAATTACACACAGCTAAATGCTAGAAACAAATATTATATGGCTCAGCAGTTCCAAAGAATGAATTGAAATAGTATTCCCTGAAAGTTTTTACGCTGAATTTCTTCGCAGTTTCTCGTGCTTAATTCTGGCAGATACCCCTTGCCATCTTAATATCAACCTGTTTAATTACTTCACCATTCGGAGAAAAAGGTAGTTGTATATGTGGAAATGGTTACTACAGCATATTCTTGGAATGGCTCCTTTTACCTTGTCTGACATGGTAAGGCTATTAAAGTTTATACAGCTTTGAGTGGCTGTACGCCAAATGCTAGAATTAGCACTGACTGCCCTGGCTATATCCTTCATCTTCTTTGCTACCATTCTAGGACTGAATACTAGCTACTAGGTGACTGATGTTTCATGGTTATTTGAACAATTTGGCCTTTCCTGTATCCTGGAAGCAACACAATTGAGATAGGAAATCCCTAGTTTAAGAAGCTGAGGACATGAATGTGCATTCTGCAAACGGGAGCACACACACTGTGCCACCACATTCGCTATTACCTTTAATTTTAAATATAAATTTCAACAGCCAGTACAGCAGGAACACACACCATACCATGGGTGAACAAATTGGCTTCATACAACTGTTCTATGGCTTTTGTCAATTACGGCATTAAGATAGTGATCGATGTGCCAATGAAATGGACAGTGGATGTTGCTGTGCAAGTATACGCTCATCTGATGATTGTGAAGCATTACAGATAATGCATTGCAGTACTAATACACATGTAATTTAAATGAAATTCTGCTCAGTCAAGAATCTATATTACCTGTTATCACTTAAATTTAACACTTTCAGTTTCTGCATCTGTCCAATCTCTTCAGGCAACCGTTCCAGTTTGTTCGATCGTAAAGACATAACAGTCACATTTTTACAACTTCCGATCTGTATTAAAAATATATCAGCAAGAGATTGCATTATAATATCTACAAAACCTACTGAGTTATGTTTCCAAATGCACATTTCTTTTCAGTACAACAGTAATTGAGATTCTCTTTGCAACGAGAATATGATCTCTCTTTTAAATGATCATGACACAATTTTAAAACCACAATGCATCGCAATTATAGCCATAATCTGATAATAATTGTTCACATTGCTATCTCCACAATTATAATTATCCAAATAAGATTGCCCTTCATTAATCAGTATTATTATTCCACTGTGTGAGGTTCATGCATCCACGCTAGGCCACTTATTGGCATTTAGGAACTCAGATGTGGCATAAAATTTCAAAATAATTAATATCACATAGCTTTGCATAAAATATGACACAGGAACCACCTACGGCCATCAGTAGAATTGTTACTTTGTGTATCCTCAAGTTTCCATTCATGGGATGCCCAAAATTTGATGCTATTTCTTCTCCTTTTCTTGCTTTCAAATGGGGGTGGTATTATCTATACAGTGAACATTGATTGAGCTGATCTCAATTTAGCAATGGTTTGTAGTGATATTGCAATCAAGAGCTCACAGTTTGGCGAAATGCAGAGTCCTAAAGTAGTTAAAATATAAGCAGCTATGTCACTGGGCTAGTTATCTAGAGGCTGCGACGAATTGTCATGGATATGATTTTAAATTCCACCATGGTGGTCACCCTAATTATCATGGACATGATCTTAAATCCTACCATGGCAGCTGAAGAATTTAAATTAAAGCTAGCATTGGTGGGGCCATGAAACCATTGCACTGTTGTAAAAACTCATCTGGTTCACTCCTGGTACTTTTGCAGTGCAGTTGATTCCAAACTGCCCTCTGAAAAGGCCCAGCAAGCCACTCAGTTGTATTAAACTACAACTAAAACTTAAGAATAATAAAACTGGGTGGACAACTTGGTATTGATCTAGACATCAGAAAGGATAAAGGTATACCCTGCCCAGCAATCCCATTATGGTAAATATGCAGTGCTGTGGAGGTGGTCAGACATAGGTTCACAACAATGATTAGTAGCATAGCCACTTCCCAAACATGATATTGCTATCATACAGGAATAATAAGTGAGGGACATCCACACAAATGAGGGAGAAAAGTTGAGTGCAAATTCTTCCCAGGTTCATCTTATGCATTGTTAAGGAGTCCATTATAGAATGGAACTAGCAGAAACCTAGATTCGCTTTGTCTGCGTGGTATAATTACTATAGGCACACAAAACAAACAATGCATGCTTGTGATTGCTTTATTATTATTAGAAAAGCCTAACTTCCCACCAAACTTAAATATTCATTTCTGATTTTTTTGTTTTAGATATTTTAGTTTCTTTTGAATTTTAAAATTCTGCAGATTTTTGTGCTTGACTTTAAGAGCTTTTAAAGTTGCTTTCATCAGAGGAGAAAAGGCTGAGGGGGAACCTGACTGCGGAGTACAAAATTATGAGGGACATAGATAAGGTAGAAAGGTAGAAACCTTTCCCCTTAGTAAAGGGTTCAAAAAGCAGGGGGTGTAGATTTAAGGTAATGGGCAGGAGATTTAGAGGGCATTTGAGGAAAAGGCTTTTCAACTAGAGAGTGGTGGGAATCTGGAACTCACTGTCTGAAGAGGTAAAGAAGAATTTAGATGAGTACTTCAAAAGCCATAACATACAAGGCTATGGACCTAGTACATAAAATGGGATTAGAATAGATAGATGTTTGATGGCCAGCACAGATACAATGGGCCGACGGTCCTATTTTTGTGCTGTAAAACTCTATGATTGTGACAATTATTATTTAGGAGAGCCAATTCTTGTTTATTGGATATTACAGGCCTGACTGTTTTAGGGAGGCTTTAGGTTGCTAGAATTTTAAAGATTTGCCACAATATATACAAAAGATAACATGATCATGTATACATTTAATGAGAAATATCTAAGTGAAGGGCGAACACTATTGTGCACAAGACCATTCAAGTTGAACATAAAGGATAGGAATTAGGAGCATATTCAGCCCTTCAAGCTTATAGATTAGATAAGTCAAGAGAAGAGGAAGAAGAAAGATAGATTTGCATTTATATCGTGCTTTTCATGTACCGGATGCCCCAAAGTGCTTTCCAGGCTATAAATTACATTTGAAGTTCATCACTGTTGTGATGTACAGAATTGCAGCAGCCAATTGCAATTGCAATTGCAATTGCATACCAATCTCCCACAAACAGCAAAGCATTAATGTTCTTTTGTGATATTGATTGAAGGATAAATATTGAGCATGACACTAGGGATAGCTCCACTGCTCTTTTTTGAAATAGTGCCATGGGATCTTTTACATCCACTCAAACAGGTAGATGGAATGTTGTTTTAACATCTCTTCCAAAAAAATGACACCTTCAGCAGTGCAGCACTACCTTAGGGCTGTGCTGCAGTGTCATCCTTGATATTCGTGCTCAAGCCCTGGAGTGAAAGTTGAACCCCGAATCTTGTGACTCAGACTGCAACCAATTGAGCCATGCTGACACTCAATAATATAACTGTGATGCCCAGTTTGGGGTTTTTAAAGCCTACAAATTGCAGGGTGAAGAAAAGACTAAGGGGAATGGAGGTCTGAAGATATTTTGAAACTGTGAATGAGTAAGAATATTAAATAAAGGTAACTACAAAGACAGGAGCTGGCCAGCTGATTGGAAAGGAAGCCTAGCAGGGAAGACAGTGGAACAGCAATGGCAGGAGTTTTTGAGAGTTATTCGGGAGGCACAACAGAAATTCATCCCTAGGAGGAGGAAACATGCTGAGGGGAGGACAAGGCATTCATTGCTGATGGGGGAAGTTAAGGACAGGATAAAAGCAAAAGAAAAAGCACAGAAAGTGGCAAGGATTAGTGGGAAGCCAGAGGAGTGGGAAGCCTTTAAAAGCGAGCAGAGGACAACTAAAAAAGCAATAAGGGGGAGAAAATGAAATATGAGTGTAAGCTAGCTAGCAATATAAAAGAAGATAGGAAGAGTTTCTTTCAATATATAAAAGATAAGAGAGAGGCAAAAATAGCCATTGGACCACTGGAAAATGAGGCTGGAGAAGTAATAATTGGAAACAAAGCAATGGCAGAGGAACTGAATAGTTACTTTGCATCAGTCTTCACGGTGGAAGACACCAGTGGGATGCCAGAGCTCCAGGAGAGTCAGGGACACAGGTGAGTGTAGTGGCCATCACTAAGGAGAAGGTTCTGAGGAAACTGAAAAGTCTGAAGGTGGATAAATTACCTGGACCGGATGGACTACACCCCAGGGTTCTAAAAGAGATAGCTGAGGAAATTGTGGAGGCATTGACGGTGATCTTTCAGGAATCACTGGAGGCAGGGAGGGTACCAGAGGACTGGAAAGTAGCTAATGTAACACCGCTGTTTAAGAAGGGAGGGAGGCAGCTGACGGGAAATTATAAGCTGGTTAGCCTGACTTCAGTCATTGGCAAGATTTTGGAGTTCATTATTAAAGATGAGATCGCAGAGTACTTGGAAGTATGATAAAGTCAGCATGGCTTTGTCAAGGGGAGGTCATGTCTGACAAATCTGTTAGAGTTCTTTGAGGAGGTAACAAGGAAGTTAGATAAAGCAGTGCCAGTGGGCGTGATTTATTTAGATTTCCAGAAGGCCTTTGACAAGTTGCCGCATAGGAGACTGTTAAATAAGTTAAGTGCCCATGGTGTTAAGGGTAAGATTCTCACATAGATAGAGGATTGGTTGACTGGCAGAAGGCAGAGAGTGGGGATAAAGAGGTCTTTCTCAGGATGGCAGCCGGTGATTAGTGGTGTGCCTGAGGGGTCAGTGCTGGGACCATAACTTTTCACAATATACATTAACAATTTGGAGGAAAGAACTGAAGGCACTGTTGCTACCTTTGCAGATGATACAAAGATATGTAGAGGGACAGGTAGTATTGAGGAAGCGGGGGGGGGGGGCTGCAGAAGGACTTGGACAGGTTAGGAGAGTGGGCAAAGAAGTGACAGATGGAATACAATGTGGAAAAGTGTGAGGTTATGCACTTTGGAAGGATGAATGGAGGCATAGACTATTTTCTAAATGGGAAAATGCTTAGGAAATCAGAAACACAAAGGGACTTGGGAGTCCTTGTTCAAGATTCTCTTAAGGTTAACGTGCAGGTTCAGTTGGCAGTTAGGAAGGCAAATGCAATGTTAGCATGCAAGTCGAGAGGGATGTACTTCTGAGGATGTCTAAGGCTCTGGTCAGACCCCATTTGGAGTATTGTGAGCAGTTTTGAGCCCCGTATCTAAGGAAGGATGTGCTGGCCTTGGAAAGGGTCCAGAGGAGGTTCACAAGAATGATCCCTGGAATGAACAGCTGTTGTATGAGGAATGGTTGAGGACTCTGGGTCTGTACTCATTGGAGTTTAAAAGGATGAGGGGGGATCTTACTGAAACTTACAGGATACTGCGAGGTCTGGATAGAGTGGATGCGGAGAGGATGTTTCCACTAGTAGGAAAAACTAGAACCAGAGGGTTCAACCTCAGGCTAAAGGGACGATCCTTTAAAACAGTGATGAGGAGTAATTTCTTCACCCAGAGAGTGGTGAATCTGTGGAACTCTTTGCCGCAGAAGGCTGTGGAGGCCAGGTCATTGAGTGTTTTTAAGACAGAGATAGATAGGTTCTTGATTAATAAGGGGATCAGAGGTTATGGGGAAAAGGCAGGAGAATGGGGATGAGAAAAAAATCAGCCATGATCGATTGGCGGAGCAGACACGATGGGCCAAGTGGCCTAATTTTGCTCCTATGTCTTATGGTCTTATAATAGGAGATGATAAAAGGAAACTTTAAAGTGTTACATGACACTTGTCTCTATAACTGACTAGAAATCAAGATGTAACATTAACCTTAAATACTTCAGGAATTGTGGGACTAAAATTCCACTTGATAGAAAAATTATAGGCTGTTGGTGCGTGATTTCTGACATGTGCCCCTAGATAATAGAAGGAATGTTAAAGCAGAAAATCATTGCCTTGATTGAGCAGCTTTTCACCACAATAACAATTTAAACAATACTTTGTCATTTTTAATTTAGAATGCTTGTCAGATTTTTGAAAACAGAAGAAAGGAGATAGTTCTTAAAAGTTATTTTAAATTTAAGCTGTATTTAATAACGATTTATTAAAAATGCACAGCCATACAAAGGCAGCTCACCTCTCTGGGCAACTCTATCAGGAAGTTTTCATCAACTGCAAAGGTTCGGAGGTTGTGCAGGTATCCAATGGTATGAGGAAGAGACTCAAGTTCATTACAACTACAGTCAAACTCCTCCAAGACAGAAAGACTGGTACAGAGAAGAAAACATAGTTAATCTGCTTTTGGAGTCCAATGTTGGCTGCAAAATCAAAATGATTGAGACACACAATTTAATACAAAAGGTTAGAGTTTCTGTTTCGAGTGCAGTTGGAATTATGGGTGGAAATTGAGAAAGTTTTGAGAAGTATATTTTTCCTCTCAAATTTCTGAACACTTTTTGTATATTGCTTAGCATATAATCCGCAATGAAACAAAACAATTGGGCAGGGTTTTAAACATGATTTTAAAAAAGAAAACTTGCTTTAAAAACAATTTTTTGAAATATTTAATAGTTTTTAACTTGGTACAGTTTCTTAGTAAATGAAAAATAATTGTAAGTTTTTAAAACATGCCTATTAATATCCTTGCGACCAAAAGAACCAGAAGAGCCTCCTCAAAGTTCTGTAAATTAACATAAGTAGTGGAAACTTCCAGCAGTGATTAATTCACTCTGGCAACACACACAGGTTTGTGGGTCAGGTTGGATTCGAGTGCAATTTTTTAAAAACTACTGATTAAGAGAATCGAGAAACTCGATTTGCAATTAATGTAACTTGCACTTGCGGTTCTGTGATCTTTTGCTTGGTTTAGCTGATATTGGATGAATGGTACTGAAAAAAAGCACAAGCTAACAGAAAAATTTGATCCTTATCACAATTAATTTATTTCACTCAAATTTAAGTCATTTGCCAGAAATTTACAGTGCTGGAATTATTCTGAGGGGGGAGAGTGAATGTGAATAGCATGAAGAGGATTCTCTCCGGGATCCCACCCACCCGACCTAGACGTAATTTTATGTTGGGGCAGACAGGGCCTCAAATGAGAAGCCTGTCCGTATCTCAATAAAGGCCCATAAGCGTCTCAATCAGAAGACACTTCCAGACAGGAGGCACCCTTCCCTCAGGAACCAGGGAGGTCTGGCCCTCCCTCCCCCACAGGCCTTCTCTATGCAGCCAAGATTGCCCCCTTCCTGACACCCCCAGGATAACCTACCCTCCCCAGGACTCCTGATACTTGCGTGAATTGCCGTTTCTAGGACTTAGGCCAGGATTTACCGTTTCCATTCTTGTTGGGCAGGTTCAGCGATGGGAGCGGAAAATATTACGAGAAGGTCAAAGTTGCATTTCACGATGATGTAAAAGCAAGAAGTGATTGTCCCCTCCCCAACTCAGTGACGGGACATGTTTAAAGTCAGGGACTTAATTGTAATCAATTAACATAGAAATGTCAGGTCTATATGCCTACAGCAAAAAACCCAACCAAGGTGGTATGATGCCAGAACGTCGTAAAGCATGACTGGTCCCAGAAGGCGAGCACCTCGTGAACAGTACTTCCGAGGAGCTTGGAAGTGCGTGCATCGCTCAGGGGGTAGATCGTGCCAGGGTCATGTCAGAGTAGGCCAGCTTGTTGCCAGGAGTCACAGGGGGTGTCTGGGGAGGCAAGCTTGGATCACCTAGGTGAAGATGGTTTCTTGGTTTGCTAGCTATGCAGCAGCCTTTTAAAATGGCGGCCAAATCTTTGAGATGCTGATTTGATGGTGGAATAGGTGAATCAGAGGCCGGTTGCCAGTGATACGAAATGGAACCCATAATTGCAATCTCCTTTCCCCCCCCCAAGTCCCAGACTATATAGCAGAAATGGGCACCATGCCATCAGTGGCCTCAGCGCCGATTTTCTTGCCCGACATCGGCCTTTGCTCATATCAGAGAAAGTCTCACCCTCCGCCTCAGGCACGGTGCTGCAATACCTCTTCTGGCCACTCAACTCTCTGCCTGGATGGGCTGGAGAGCTGTCAGCCAATTTGATTGGCCGACAACTCTCCAAGGCAGAACTTCCATCCATTTGCAGATGGAAGTCCCACTTGCTGCCAATCAGAGCTCAATTGAGCATGAAATGGATGTGTTGCCTGCCAACTCTGACAATGACCGGTGCCACGTGCTCGCCATCCTGAAAATTCAGGCGATGGTTCTGGCTCTGCTTTCATGGAAGTAGGAATCAAATCTGAAGAATTGAGGAACACATTATCCATTTACATTATTGATGTTGCAAAAAGACCTGAAATATTGGGGTCAAGCCATTTCCAGTGCGCAGAGATTTTATCCAATGGTCCATTCTTCATACATCAGTTTAAGCAGCAAGAATTAACAAGATTGAAAGTGTTGGGAATATTCAGCAGGTCCAGCAGCATCTGTGGGAGGGAAATACTGTTAACATTACGAGTGGAATATGACACTTCTTTAGGAAAGAGGTATATTCGACTCAAAATGTTAACTTTGTTTGTTTCTCCACACTTGTGAGTATATCTAGCATCTTCTGTTTTTATTTCCCATTTCACAGCATCTGCAGTATTTTGTTTTTATTTGAGCATCAGTAAGACATTTGTCCACTGGGTATCACAGCAGATTGATCCTTTCATCATCTACTTACCCTCCAATTGCATTGGGTAAAACGTTAAGTTGATTGTCATCCACCTTCAATGTTGTAAGTTTTTTTAATATTCCTTGTGGACAAAAGAGATAACAATTCAGTAGCACAAAACCGGCAAATTCTTAAGTATTGAGTAAATGCTAAACTGTCCTTTCTACTAAATGCACAATTGATTTTGTCCATATACATACATGCAAATAATACATATATACACATATATATATATATATCCATGTACATTTGCACACAAATATAAAATATATCCTAAATAAAGTGGACCAATATGTACTGTTCTCACATTACTGTCTGCCGTGCATCACAACTGTCATGCATCCAAATCTATTTATTCTTTTACTATCCGATTGCACTCCATTCGAAGTGAAGGTTCAGGTCACAATTCAAATAAAATAGCAATTCATTTTATTTCCACTAATACAGTGAAGTACATGTGTGCTCAATGTATATTTTTCTAGTGCATTCCCTTTATGCATGTATATGATATCTACCTTTTATTCCCTAAACAGAGGTCTGTCTCAGTAATTCCTCAGTAAGAAAACAACATGATGGCTGATTGCTGTCTATCAATGCATGCCTCTTGGGAAGGAAGTCATACAGTGCTGGATCAAGAGATAGCCCTATCATTACTGCCGACACAACTAACATTGTAATGGCATATTTGTATTCCTGTGAGATGGGACATGATGCAGGACTTGGCTGTCAACCTAAGCAACATTACCAGTGCATTGTGGCTGAATGGGCATGAATTCTGGGCAGGGGGCCATAGAGGATGGGTGAGGGCATATCTTGGAAAATGGGCAAGAGGGGTGTTGGGTTGCTTGGGGGACATAATTCAACATAAGAGGCATGAGAGGCCATAAGGGTTGGTTTGGAGGGGGCATAGCTTAGCATGGGGGCCACGAGAGGCCATGGCATGGGTAAGTGGTTGTGAGGTGGCAAGGATAGGGCACAGGGAGTGCGTGGGAGGTGAGAGGGTGTGAGAGGTAAGAGCTGGAGGGCCTTTTGTTTTTATCATAACAGGGACCAAGTTCCACAACACCTTAGTGGGCCTCTGCATCCAGCAGCCCCTGCTGCCTCCAAACATTTTCCCAGGTTGGCTGGCCCAACTGCAGCCCACACCTGCCCACTACACCCCCACAATGAAAGTTCCGTCCTTGCAGTGTCATGACAATGGGTTACAGCCCCAAATTACTTATGGACATATTTAAACCGGCTGAGACTATAAAGCAACCACTTGCTGGAATTCCTATGTGGATAACACTAGACCAACTATTCAAGAAAATATGCAATATCACACCTTTTTCGGACTGAGACACTTCAAAAAAAGAGATGCAATGCAAAAAAACTTGACTGTAATCATCTCCTGTAGAGATAATGGAAACTGATTACTCTCTTAGCAGAAATCATCTCTTAGGAGTTATGTCCCAGACTGTGGACATGATGTGAGTTGAAAGAAAGCAGTTTCTGGGTAAAATACATATTTTTTGTTTCCCCCTTTGTTAAGATACCAGAGCAGAAACCCTAAGATATATAATGAAGTCTGACTAGACACCAACAATTTGCTATTTTGACATTAATGTGAGGATATGATGTTTCACTCCAGGCACAATTCTACTGACAAACTAGGGAGCTTTAATCAAAACAAATTTTATTTAAAAACACAATTTAACTATAACAAATTAATTAGATTAACATTTAACAATCAAATAATACTTAAACACGACATGTGCTCACCTATCCCTATGAATTTCAATTCAAGCAATATTCCTCTACAGATTTAACCCTCCCTCTTTAAACTTAGTCAGCAAAACACAGGCCCACCTGCTTGTACTTAGTTTGTCAATTTTGGAGCTTTCAGAATAGCTCTAGAGAGAGAGACATGTCTTGCTTCTTTCAGAACCAGGCAGTAACTGCTTGTTTTAAAAATGAAAGAGAAACTGTTTTCCCTGCAAGCTTAGTTCCTCCCATTAAGCACATAATTCTGTCCCTATCAATCAACCTAATCAAAACTCCACTCTGAAACCTCAGGGGAAAACTACGTAAACGCAAAGGTATTAGCTCAGCTTAAAACAAAACATTCATGTACTTATCCTATTCTCCCAGCGACCAATTTAAAAGATTTCTTAGACAAATCAACACTTTGAAAAACAGAACTTAATTCTAAACATACAAGATATACATATATTTCTTAAAGGCACAATATCATCACTTCCTTCCAGGAATGCACAGGAAAAGGGATTAAAAGTCAACTGCAACCTTGGTCTCTGTGTGCTAGGCCGACATTTTCTAGTCCTACTGTGCTAGTGTGTGCTGTGAAGGTCACAGCAAAAGAGCTAGGCACCCCTGTGCAAGCAGGTAAAAAAAGCCTCTCTCTCTCTGATTGCTGGAAGCAAGGTACAGTCAAAAAGAAAACAGGACAACTCATTTCAGTTAACCTGCAGAACAAAGAAGATCCAAACCAACTACTCACCTGCTGAAGTCAGCAACCTGGAATCACCCAACTTAACAGCCGCAACATTTCACCATATATATTGCTCAAGGCAAAGAACAATTCACATATCTTTTATGTTTGGATTCACTTCTCATTTCAAATCTGTGTATGAATGTTGCGTTTTATCATTTTTCTTCTCATATTTTAAATAAACTCGCTCTTTCTTTAAGTCAAGAAAGCCTGGTTAAATTGGCTCCTTTTAAAACATAAATACATTTTGACTAGGACAAAGGATTTTTAAAAAATTAACCTTGTTGTGACCAACTGAAGTGGGTAAAATTAAGAATGGGTGCCAGTTCATCGCTCCTCAACTGGGAGCATAACAATTTGGGGATATCTTGTACAGACTGGTCTTAACAGCAGGGTCTTTATTCCAAAGGTGGGAGGGGGAGGGGTGTTTGGAATTTTCCTGACTCATGCTGCCTATCTTGAGGATGAAAATCCAACCCTGTGTCTCAAAAAGCCTAGCTGTACAAGTCCATGCATAAGCTAATGTTGGAAGAATGCATGATGAGCTTAACTTGTAAGATTTATATGGCATTACAAATATATTCTTTTGCTGCAATAAAGTGGTCCCTGCCACAAAAAAGATGTGAAGGTGCGTGTATCAAAGAACTGAAAGATTGCCTGTGTGCCTTATTGTCTCAATGAGGCAGCACTAAAGCAAGAGTGAAAAACAATGCGTAGCAGCCCTGCAAATACTGCAAAAGCATCTCAGAATCTCTACATAGAAAAATGATACTAAACCAACAGATGGCACTGTTTTAATAAGTTTTTTCTTTCAGTTTGTGTACCTCCCAACCAATTTATATTCACAGTTAGAATCAAAGAATGCTTACAGCAGAGAAGAATGCCATTCTGTCATGTTTGTGCTGGTTCTCTGCAAGAAAATTTGCAGAGTGCCACTCACCTATCTTTTTCTCGTAACTTTACATTTTTGTTCCTTTTCAGATTATGATCGAATTCTCTTTTTGAAAGCAATGATCGAATCTGTCTTCAACACAGTTTCAGACAATTGATTCCAGATCCGAATCATTCACTGGGTAAAAAGGATTTTCTTTTTGCCTAAATTGGTGGTCTCTTTTTTTAAATTTGTTCATGCGAAGTGGGTGTAGCTGGCTGGGCCAGTATTCATTGCGCATCCCTGAAGACATTTAAAAGTCATGTGGATCTGGAGACACATGTAGGCCTGATCAGGTAAGGACAACAGAGATCCTTTCCTAAAGGGAATGAGTGAACCAGATAGGTTTTTACGACAGTTGACAGTGGTTTTATGGTCATCATTAGACTTTTAATTCCAGATTTTTATTGAATTCAATTTCACCATCTAGCATGATGGTATTGAAACCTGGGTCCCCAGTGTATTACCTTGGATTTCAATACCACTACACCACTGCCTCCCCTTACTCTCAATCCTTCCTACAATGGGAACAGTTTCTCTTTATTTACTCTGTACAGACCTCTCATGATTTTGAATACCTCTATCAAATCTTCTCTCAGCCTTTCTTCTCTAGGGAAAACAATGCCAAGTTCTCCAATGTATTTAGATAATTGAAGTTCTTTATCCCTGGAATTATTCTTATGAATCTGTTCTTCGCTAATGCCTTCACATCCTTACTAAGGTGTGGGGCCCAGAACTGGATGCAATACTCCATTTGAGACCAAATCAGTGTTTTATATAGGTTCATCATAACTTCCTAGCTTCGGTACTCTATGTCCCTATTTATAAAGCCCAGGATTCCGTATGCTTTTTTAACTGCACTCTCAACCAGCCCTCACAACTTCAATAATTTGATCACAGATACCCCCTTTTGCACACCATTTAAAATTGCACCCTTCATTTTATATAGCCTCTCCCCATTATTCCTACCAAAATAAACCACTTCACACTTCTCCATTCCTCCAGTCTGTCCCTTTCTCCAGCCTGGTTATGTCCTTTTAATGTTCCATATTTTCATCCTTACAGTTCACAAAAGTTCCATGTTTCGAGTCATCTGTAAATTTGGAAATTATGCTCTGCACATAAAAACCTAGATCACTGACTTTTATCAAGAAAAAGTCATAACACTGATCCTGGGGAATCCAAAATAAGCCTTTCCTCAGTCAGTAAAACAACTGTTCACTACTGCTTTGAGTTACCTATCAATCACCAACTCCGTTTGTTATTGTCCCTTTTATTCCATAAGCTCTAACTTTACTCACAAGTCTGTTGTACTTGTCTCTATCAACTACTTTTGGAAATCCATGTACACCACATCAACTGCATTAACCTCATCTATCTCATCAAAAAACTCCAACACATTAATGACACACAATTTGTGCTTAACAAATCTGTGATTGCTTTCCATAATTAACCTGGATTTTCCCAAATGACTATTAATTTTGTCCTAATTATCATTTCCAAAAACTTTTCCACCACCAAGATTAAACTTCTGCCTCTAGTTACTGAGCTTATCCTTTCACCTCATTCTGAACCATTTACAATTCTCCAGTCCTCTGGCATCATTGCTGTATCTAAAATGGATTGGAAAATTATGGCCAAACATCCACAATTTCCATTCTCACTTTTCTCAGTATCCTAGGATACATCTCATCTGACCCTGGTGACTATCAACTGTAAGTACAACCAGGATTATGAATTTTAAGCCAATCAAGTATCTCAACTACCTCCTCTTTCACCATGACTTGAGCAGCTTCTACATCCTTGGTAAAGATAAGTGCAAAGTACTTAAGTACTTAGTACCTCAGCCTTGCCCCCCTGCCTTCATCCATAAATCCCTTTTTAGGTCCACAAAAGTCAAATCCTCCTTTTTCTAACCTTCTATATATTTTAGAAGACTTTTGGGTCAACTTTAAAGTTAGCTTCCAGTCTCTTCCTATACTCCCACTTTATTTTTTTAATTGTTATTTCAACTCCCTTCTGTGCTTTCTATATTCAACCTAGTTCTCAATTGTATTACCCACCTGAAATCTGTCAAATATACCCTTTGTTTGCTTCATTTTGCTCTCTATTTTTTTCTTTATTCATTCATGGGATGTGGGCATAGCTAGCTGGACCAGCAATTGTTGCCTATCCCTAATTTCCCTTGAACTTAGTGGCTTGCTGGGCTCTTTCAGAGGGCATTTAAGAATTAATCACTTTGCTGTAGTTCTGGAGTCACATGTAGGCCAGACCAGGTAAGGATGGCAGATTCCCTTCCCTAAAAGGCATTAGTGAACCGGATGAGTTTTTATGACAATCAACAATCATTTCATGATCATCACTAGTCTTTTAATTCCAGATAGAGATCCCCTCTTTTTTGTCATCCAGGCAGCTCTGGATTTGTTTGCCCTACCTTTCCCTCTTGTGGAAATGTATCTTGGCCAAACGATCTCCTTAATAAAGGCAGCTCATTGTTCAGTTACAGTCTTGCCCACCAATCTTTGATTCAAATTGATCTGGACCAGGTCAGTTTTCACTCCATTGAAGTTTGCCTTCCTGAAATTAATCATTCTTACTCTGGATTTCTTCTTATCCTTTTTCATAACCAGCCTAAACCTTATGAGTCAATGATCACTTCTCCATAAATGTTCCCCTCCTGATACTGATCTAATTTTCAAAACCCAGGACCAGCTATGCTTTCTTTCATTTTGGACTCGAAGTATACTGATGTAGAAAATTCTCCTGAACATGCTTTAGGAATTCTTGCCTCTCTCTACACCATATTAATATCGCGGTCCATATTACAATAATTAAAGCCCCTCATTATAACGACTCTATAATTTACTTGCTCATTTGTTCCTCTACACCATTCCCACTAGTTGATGGTTTATAGAACACACTATACTGGGCCTGGAGTCACGTGTAGGCCAGACCAGGTCAGGATGACAAATTTTCTCCTATAAAAGACATTACCAGATGGGTTTTTACAACAATCAACAATGGTTTCATGGTCATCATTAGATTTTTATGGCAGAATTTTCCCGTCCCGCCAACCACGGGAATTGTAGCGGGTGGGACACGGATCATGTAAAGTTCCATTGACCTCAGGCGGGATTTTCCAACCTTGGAGCGAGCGCGGATAGTGGCTTGCTGGGCCATTTCAGAGGGCATTTAAGAGTCAACCATTTTGCTGTGGGTCTGGACTCTGTCATCCAGGCAACTTTGGATTTGTTTGCCCTAATTTTCCCTCTTGTGGAAACATATCTTGGCAACTTTATTGTTTCTTTGTTCAAACCAAATAGATTTTGTCCTTAAACCCATCTGGGACATCCTCTCTTTCCAGCACTATAATGTTCTCATTAATAAATAGTGCTACACTTCTCTGCTTCTATCTTCACTGAACATCTTATATCCAGGAATATTTAATTCCCAGTCCTGCCCTTCTTTGAGCCTCTTATAGCCTCCTCCTCCTCTTTCAGCCACCGTGTAGTAAGAGGGTGTTGGCCATAATTGACTTCCATTGGATTGGTCTCTGTTATAGATACAACATCATATTTCCACATGGTCATCTATGACTGTAACTCAACAACCGTATTTATCACACTCTAAACGTTCACATACATGCATAGTTACCCTAATTTATTACATTCCGCCTTATTCAAACCCCACCTAATACCCTACTATTTCCTACTCTAGTGCTGTTTGTCTCTCCCAATTCTCTGTGCAGCATAGTGTTCCTCTCCAATATTACTCTGGTTCTCACACCCCTGCCAAGTTAGTTTAAACCTTCTCCATCTTCTTGGATGAGGTGCTTTCACAGCATGTGGTCTGTGCACCTCCGAAAAAAATCACACCACTGTGACAAATTGCTAAAATTATCCTGATTGCCTGCTTATTCATCTTAATTGTCTGCCTTCCGCTTCTTAGAAGGAGGGCATCGTACCCAAGAAACTGCCTCCAGAAAAATCATGCAGGGGCGGCAACAGGCTGGCTAACCAGCATGACATCTGCATGAAATGTTTAATATGACTGCCTTTAAATTTTCGTCCATGGGCAAATTCAGTCCATTGCCTTCAAGTTAATTGACAATGAGTTGGTTTCACAGATGAATCCCGACCACAAGACCCAGGAGTAGACGTCTGCCATTCAGCCCATCAAGTGTGCTCTGCCATTCAATGAGACCATGACTGATCTAATATAAAATCCGGAACTCCACTTATAAAAGGAGTATTAACGGCCAGCATTCCATTTGCCTTCCCTACTACCTGCTGAACTTGCATGCTAGCTTTTTGGAATTAATGCACGAGGACCACCACATCTCTCTGTGCTGCAGCTTTCTGCAGCCTTTCTCCATTTAAATAATGTAACTCTCTCCCTACCTGATGTTTTGCAGTTTCCACAGGTCAATGACTCTGAGCGCAAGTTCCCCAAGCCACAAACACTTACTGCAGACACGTTTACCCTGGATCACAATATTATTCAGGTGCTCTCATATGGTTACATTCTCCACTCAATTGCCACATAAATACAAATGGAACTCTGACTGATTTTCCCCTCCCTAATAGAGTGGTGTGTGGCCAGCTCCACTGGTACCCCACTTGAAGTTTACTGACCCATGTGCATTTATCTACTGAGCCATTAGGAGAACTTCAAATATAGTTTTAGTGCGCTCTTTGGACTGTATTAAATGCAGGCAATGGGGTCTCACTTGCCAGTTGCAGAGCCCTGTGTCGCCTTCTTTGGGGAAGGTACACCAAATTAAGTTTCTCTCAGGCACTTAAGTGGCCAGGGTAGACCGTTCCTGGTATCAAGGACCTGGGGCAGTAAACCTACCACTCCTCCTAAACACCCTGACAGTTGCCAAACAGAGGATGACAGCTGTCCATTGCAGCACGACCAACAGGGAGCGACCTAGGATCTCTCTTGTTGGTGGGTGTGTGCATGCCTTTTAGTCGGCCTTCCTCATCCCCCACATCCCAACCCCAAACCAGATATGGTTTGTTTTTCACGCTCCCTGAATGGCAACTGTGCCACCTGCTACTGGTTCATGAAAGGCAGTGGTATGAAGCCCTTGTGGAGGCATTAATTGATCACTTAAGGGACTCAATTAGCAGCATTGTAGGAAGGCCTTCCTGACTGATTAAATGCCCCCACACTTCCAAACACACCTCGGGAGGGAATTAAATTCCGCCCTTTAATTCAGCTAGGTTGCACTATTAAAAATGGATACTTGTGGTCATTCATGATTCCTTTTGTCATAATTGGAATACTTAAAGTTTTACATTAGTGCATTATGAATAATTCTAAAAGAAAGCATAAATTTTTAAAAATGTACATTGTACCTATGAGTCATTCTCCTTTCCACCTCATTTTTTTTAAGGAAAACGGTCATGGACTCAAAACTTGTACTGATTGAAATGAATACAGAATGGTAACATTGTTCTTACCTATGGAGTCGGGCAGCTGTTGCAGCATATTGGATGAAAGCAGGAGGTCCTCTAGGCCTTCGCATCCAGAAATATCTGACTCAATGGTTTCTATTCTGTTCTTTGACATATCCAAATATGTCAGATGTTTCAACTTTGCTAGAGGCTGAGAAATGCAAAGAAAAATGTTTCATATCCATTTTAAAATTATTTTTCATTTTACTTTCCCGACCGTGAAGGCCATGGATTTGCTAAATTCTGACATTCGGTATGTCAACCAAATGCCAGTGTTTAACTATGCACATAGATGGTAAGTGTCAAAATGTTACACTCGATCCCACTCATGCATGTCTATATACTGGCATGTCCGAGACATGACAGTGTATAGTGATGAGCAGCAGGCACTCTGGGTGAGCTATTTGTGCTCCTAGCTCAAAGACACTGAGGCTATTTGTAGAATTCTTGTTGTTATTTTGCTTTACTTTGGCTTATCCTAAATTCTGCTGCCTGTTTCCTATCTGGCATCAAATTCCACTCACACATCATCCCTGTTCTTGCTAATCACTCAACGCCTCACTTAAAAAAAACCCCCTCTCAGTTCAGAATACTGGGACTAATTATACTGTTCTTTGGACTGTCCTTCGCAAAACTATCACCAACCTGGGATTATTTCTGGGAGCTGCTGAATTGGTTGTTCAATAATTGTGCTTTCCCTAGCCCACTGCCAATTGTATATTAATTGGGGGTCGGTTGTGTTCTGAGGAAGGGTATTAATGGGGCCCACCTGTCCCTCCTCAGCTACTGTGCTGTACATTTATAAGGCTAAAAGTGTGATTGTTGGTATTTGATGAGTTATGCCAGATGTAATGATGCACTTTTGTAGACTTGTGAACACGAAAAGGATTTATTAATTAAGAATTGTACAGCAGCTTCCTAGCTCCCTACATGTCTCCTGCCTAAGAGGACTTGGGGTGATTCCCACTCAGAGTCCCAATTGGTCCCCCAAGCCAGATAACCCCTACTCTGTTGCATTGCTCTTAAAGGGACAATCACCACAAATCATCACATGTCTCTGCAAATAAAAGCTTGGAAAAGTATATAGGTTAGATTCCAGTGTTCTGTCCTTCACTGCCAAGCTAACGCCCAGTGAGCCAATTATTTTCAAGATTCCCTCTGCCCTAGCACCTTTCATTAGATTCTATCCTATCTCCCCTCCTGTCTGAGCTCCTCTTATTCATTAGACCCACATTCTGCTCCTTCGATTGTATTGCCACTAATTTTTGACCAACCCACTTCGCTTCCTGGCTTCCATATTAGCTGATAATGGTACCTGTTGTCTCTCCTCAGCTATTGTCGCCCTCTCCTTCGAATCCTTGGCCCCTCCAGACATGCAAACTACCTCTCCATCTTCTACCTCTTCACCAAATTAAGTCCTTAAAAGTGTTGTTGTCTCCCAAATCCATGCCCATTTTTCCTGGAACACTATGTTTGAATCCCTCCAATCGGGGGCAGGATTTTCCAGCTGTGCTCGTCCAAGGCCGGAAATTCCAACCCCGAGATTAAAGGATCTTTGCATGGTCTGCCCCCGCCCGCTATGATTCTCATGGCAGGCAGGACAGGAAAATTCTGCTTCAGGTGTCTGCTCCTGCTACAGTACTGAAACAGCTCTTACCTAAATCACAAATGACATGGCAAAAGTGAAACTATCCCTCCTCATATTTCTCAACCTGTCAATAGTCTTCGACACAGTTGACCGCACCATCGTCCTCCAACCCTTCTTCACTGTCGTCAGCTGGGTGGAACTGCTCTGATTACATTCTTATCTGTCCAATAGCAGACAGTGAATTACTTGCAATGACTTCTCATCCTGTTGCTAAACTGGTACCTCTGTTGCTCCCAAGGATCTATCATTGGCTCCTTCCTATTTCTCATCTACCTGACATCTGAAAAAACAGGGTAGTATTTAATGGCGGCTACTGGGGTTTTGCCCACTAGTTGGAAAACCAGCAAGGGCCCTATATTGCTTCTTTTCAGAATGGCCCCTAATTTGGTAAGCCTATCAGATTTCTTGCTATTTCCCTCTGTAACATTGCATTGCTTCACCTCTGTCTCAGCTCACCTTTTGTTGAAACCTTCATCGATGCCTTTGTTATCTCGAGACATGACTAATTCAACAATGCCATGGCGAGCTTCCCACATTCTATCCTCCCTGAACTTGGGGGTCATCAAAAGTTCTGCTGCCTGTGGACTGTGCAACAAGTCTCATTCACCCATTAGTCCTGTACCAATTAACCTACTTTGGTGCCTGCTTTAATCAGTACCTTGATTTTAAAATTTCCATCCTCATTTTCAAATCACTCCATGGCCTTTCTCTATAATCAATTACAAACTGATGAAATCTCTGCACTCCTCCAATTCTGACCTCAGAGGAGGCCATTCAGTCCTTCAAGCCTAATTCACCATTCATTTTGATCATAGCTGATCATCGAATTCAATATCCTGACCACCCCCCTTCACTTCCATGTCCCTTATTTCCTTTTGCCCCAAGAACCATATCTAATTTCTTCTTCGAATCAGACAACGTTTTGGCCTCAACTGGTGAATTCCACACATTCACCTCTGGGTGAAGAAATTTCTCCTCACCTCAGTTCTAAAAGGTTTATCCCTTATCTTCAAACTATGATCCCTAGTTCTGAACTCCCCCACCATTGGGAACATTTTTTCTGAATCTACCCTGTCTAACCCTGTTAGAATTTTATAAGTTTCTATGAGATCCCTTCTCACTCTTCTAAACTCCAGTAGATATAATCCTAACCGACTTAGTCCATCCTCATCTGACAGACCTGCCATCCCAGGAATCAGCCTGGTAAACCTTGTGAAGACTGAAGCAAAGTACAAATTTCATTCCTCAGCCATTTCTTTATTCCCCATTATGAATTCTCCCATTTCTGACTGTAAGGGATCTACACTCATTTTTGTCAAAGTTTTTCTCTTTACATATCTACAGAAACTTTTAGTCAGTTTTTATGTTCCCCACTAGCTTACTTTCATACTCTTTTTTTCCCTTCTTAATCAATCGCTTGATCTTCCTTTGCTGAATTTTAAATTTCTCCCAATCCTCAGGCTTATTGTTTTTTCTTGTCAATTTGTATGCTTCTTCCTTGAATCCGATACTAGCTCTAATTTCCCTTATAAGCCATGATTTGGCCACAATTCCCTTACCACTCTTGTGCTAAACAGGAATAAACAACTGGTCAGCACGGTGGCACAGTGGTTAGTGCTGCTGCCTCACAGCTCCAGGGACCTGGGTTTGATACCCAGCTTGGGTCACTGTATGTGCTGAGTTTGCACATTCTCCCCGTATCTGCGTGAGTTTCCTCCAGGTGCTCTGGTTTCCTCCCACAGTCCAAAGATGTGCGGGCGAGGTTGATTGGCCATGCTAAATTGTCTCTTCGTGTCCTGAGATGCGTAGGTTAGAAGGATGAGCGGGGTAGATATGTGGGGTGATGGAGATAGGGCCTGGGTGGGACTGTTGTCGGTGCAGACTCGATGGGCCAAATGGCCTACTTCTGCATTGTAGGGATTCTATGATTCTATTCTCTGGGCCCTATTTTCCATTTTGATTCTAAGTGCTGGGGGGACTTGAAATTGGGAGTGTTTTAGATCCGACTTTTAGAGCAGTTCTCAGGCGCCCCCATATGCACTCTGCCTGAAAAAATATCAGCAATTCCGAATCACGCTGCAGAAGCCTGTGGGTGGGGTTTAACTTGCCCAAAATCCTGCAGCTCCGATTGGCGCCTCCAACTGCACATGTGAAGAGAAAAAAATGATAGAACGTGGCTCCCCTGCTACATCCCTCCCGGGCCGGATAATGCCTCCCCCTGGACCCCACAGACATTGCCCCAGCCCCACAACATTACTGACCCCCTTATCTCCCCACCCCCTCCGCCACCCAGACAGATCGTGGGCCTCTCCCCGCCCCCCCTTCCCCCGACCTCCACCAATCTCAGGCAGAGTGGCAGCGGACCCACCCCTTCCCCCTCACTGATCTCAGGCAGAATGGCAGCAGACCCCCACCTTCCTCCCTCACTGACTTCAGGATGATTCGGGATCTGAAGCAGAGAGCCGTCAGATGCTTGGCACTTACCTCCTCACTTACTGAAGCCCCCGAATCAGACTTTTGTAAAGCATGTCTGTTTCGCACCCATTCTGGATGGGCGAACGTGGTGGTAAAAGGGGGAGTGCCGGTAAGATTGGGTGTGCAGCCCATTAAATGCATGCAAATGCATTTAAATGGCCATCACGGCCATTTCGGGCGCAGACCCGATCGCAGCCATTTTCAGGCCTTGGTAAAGAGGGAACCGGCGTGGAGGTGGGCGCGGATCACGCTACTCGCTTCACGCCTGACTTGAAAAAGGTTTTGCGCTAACTTGATGATAAAATCGGGACCCATGATTCCATGAACTTCTGGAGTTCACCTATTCGTTCTTTAACTGCCTGCCATTGCTTGTCCACTGTCTTTCCTTTCAGTAATGTTTCCCAGTCCATCATGGCCAATTCATGCCTCATAACATCATAGTTACCTTTATTGAGATTCAGGACCCCGGTCTCAGAATCAACTACGTCATTATCCACCTTGACAAAGAATTCTACCATATTATGGTCACTCTTCCCCAAGTGTTCTCTCACAATTAGATTGCTAATTAATCCTTTCTCATTGCACAACACCCAGTCCAATTTGGCCTACTCCCTTGTTGGTTCCTCAACCTATTGCTCCAGAAAACCATCCCATAGGCACTCCAGAAATTCCTCCTCTATTGTATTGTGACTAATTTGACACTCCCAATCTATATGCAGATGAAAGACGCCCATAACCACAGATGTTCCTTTAACACATGCATCTCTGATTTCCTTTCTAACGCTTTTCCCAACATTACCACTATGACATGGTATGGCCAGAAGTGCAGGTATTCATCCTACGTATCCTGCTGTTTCTACTCTGACCAGCACGTGGCATAGGTAGTAATCCTGAAATCACTATCTTTGAGGTCCTACTTTTCAGCTTGCTTCCTAGCTCCCTATATTCTGCTTATAGGACCTCATCCTTTTTTTTAACCACCCTCATCAATGTTTTTTGCCCCTTGTTGGTTCTTAACTTGACCCATACAGATTCCACATCATCTATGCTAATATCTTTCCTCAATATTGTATCAATATCATCTTTAATCAGCAATGCAACTCCACACCTTTTCCTTTCCATCTGTCCTTCCTAAACACTGAATGGCTCTCAGTGTTTAATTCCCATCCATGCTCACCTTGGAGCCATGTCTCTGTAATGCCAACCATATCATATCCCTTTACATCTATCTGTGCAACTAATTCATCCATTTTATTTAGAATGCTCCGAGCATTCAGGAACAAAACCTTAAGGTGGGCACTTCTAACATTTATTTTCCTTTTGCTACTAGTTTTTACTCTGTCCTTATCTGATTCTGACCCATGATTTCTCTGCCTATCACTTTCCCTATTCTCCTTACAGTCTTTTCCTCTGGTTCTTAATTCCTCCTGTTCTGAATCCTTGCAAAGGTTCCCATCCCCCTGCCATATTAGTTTAAACCCTCCCCAACACTTTAGCAAGCCCCCCCTCCCCCCCCACAACCAAAGGACATCAGTCCCGATCCTGCCCAGGTGTAACCCATCCAGTTTGTATAGGTCCGACCTCCCCCAGAACCGGTCCCAATGCCCGAGGAGTCTGAAACCCTCCCCCTCACACCATCTTTTCAGCCACGTATTCATCCTATGTATCCTGCTGTTTCTACACTGACCAGGATGTGGAGATGCCGGCGTTGGACTGGGGTGGGCACAGTAAGAAGTCTCACAATACCAGATTAAAGTCCAACAGGTTTATTTGGTGATACCAAATAAACCTGTTGGACTTTAATCTGGTGTTATGAGACTTCTTACTGTACTCTGACCAGCATTGAGGTCCTACATTTCAGCTTGCCTTCTAGCTCCCTATATTCTGCTTTTAGGACCTAATCCCTTTTTTTACGTATGTCATTTGTACCAATGTGTACTACAACCACTGGCAGTTCTCCCTCCCCCTTCAGAATGTTCTGTAGCCGCTCCGAGGCTTCTTTGACCCATGATACCAATTGCTCTACTATTGACTGGGTCTTCAACAGTCAAGACCCTAATCTCTGGAATTCCATCCCTCTTTCTTTCATTAAGATGTTCCTTCAAACCTACTTCTTTGACCAAGCATTTGGCCATCTACCCTCCTATCTCCTTATGCAGTTCATTGTCAAATTTTGTTTGACAATGCTCCCCCACTTTGCGTTGTTTTACTACATTAAAGAGACTATATAAATACAGGTGTTGTATACCACAACCTTGAATTGTATCCACTAAGCCCGGTTATGAGCTCAAGTTGGACAGCACAAGCTTCTTACTGCACAAAATAGGTCAGGCTTTAGAGCACAGTGCAGATTAGTTTAGCAGCAGATTGGTTTAGCAGCTTGGGACACTGAGACCTGCTGGAAATTCCAAAAAAGTGGGACTGGCCCAAGAGCAGTTGAATGCAGCAGCTGAGTGCAACAAATATATTCAAGTTTTATTTCGATTTTTTAAAGTAAAATTCAATATTCTTTGGTCTAATTGACCAAGAGGAGGCTATGATATCAGTATACTGCACTTTTCAATACATTTTAAGTTCCATATCTTAGGACTGAGGAATGCATTCTTTTGTGGGGTTTTTTTGTGCTTGTCAAAGTGAATATTTCTTTTTTTCCAGATAGATCACCCTTGCCAGTTTTGATTCCAAATGCTATCATCAAGCATTCCCGGAACTGGTATAGTAAGGCTGGATGAAAAGTCAAACCTCCTTTGGTCTTAAACATTGTTTGATCAAAGCACTTCTGGCCATACCATTATAGCATTTTCATTCTGTGCAGCTGTTATCCTTGAGCTTTCTCACAATGAGATTACTAATTTAGCTTTAATTCAAACTGAATTAAGGGATTTTTTTCTGCTGCAGGATGAACTTCAGTTGCAACTGGGTTGAAAAGGTTCAGACTAATTTTGGGAGGAACACTCATTGCCAGCAGAAAGAGGAGAGATTTTCTACTCATGAAATTAAACTGGATTTAAGCCAAATTCCAGGTGCAAAAGAACAATGCTCTAATCACTGAGCTAACTCAGTGTCCCTTTGGTCAAATATTTAATCATTTTTTCTTTAAGCAATTACAGGATAGTTTCAATGAAATACGACAGACATTCATCTGCACTGAATGTCCTAAGTGATTTCAGCACCTCTATTCACCAGCAGAAATATGCTGCGCAAATGTGAGCAAGGGAGAGAAGCTAATAAGAAATATTTGACTTTTGGGAAAATTAGTTTGCAAATGAAATGTAAAACATTTTTACTGTTATGTAAATGAAATAAAATTAGCTGTACATTTTGGAATGGGAATTCATAAACAGAAGTTGTAGATATTTCATTTCCAATGTAATGACAGAAATACAATTAACAATAAAAATGTAAATGCATATTAAAGGAATGCTGTCTGTTATGAAAAGTTTTAATCCATTCTGTTACAAGCATTGGTGTGATGATCCTTACTCATGTTGAATAGGATCACTCCTTCCCTCCCAATACTTTTAGTATGACAACTATGATACATGACTTTTTGCCTCATTTTCAAAAATAAATGCAAAATATTATTAATCTTTTCAATGATTAAGAATGAATTATTAAATAATGCTGCAGAAACAGACAGAATTCCAAAGGCATTTCAGCAAAATATCCAGATTTAGGTTTTTGAAGGGATTGTGAAAACAGCATGGAATTTTGTTTGTGCTTGATGATAGCAGTTATATTAAAATTGACTGCAGAATTCATAAATGTATGAGAGGGAGATTTTGTATGTCGTGTCACAAAATAAGTGAGACTGAAGTGCAGTGGGCTTTGCATATAGCACTTTAACTGAAAATACAGAAAAGAAAGACTTGCATAATATAGTGTCTTTCATGACCACTGAAAGTCTGAAACCATTTTACAGTCAATGAAGTGGTTTCGGAGTATTGCTGAAAAAAGAGACAATGCTATCAAATCTTTTCATCTTGCATTTGTCAAGACAGACTCAAGAATGTCAAATTTCAAAGAAAGCAACAATTTATACTGCATGAGAAATGAATGCTGATTGTTTGGCAAGTTGACACTGATTGGTCAAGTGTTGCTGTGGAATGCACCAGGGAACTATTATCTCCTACATTTTTGTTTAATTCAAAAAAGGGATAAAGCCTTTTTCTGCTTGCAGATGACAGGTCTCTGTACATGAATATAAGTATCTTCCAGCAAGGATAAGTGAACCACATATCGATTGATAATCTTAAATTGGCTGTCGGCATAACTGTAAGCACATTTAGAATTGTTCAGCAAGTGCTGTCCAATTGTGGAATCACATCTAACATGAGACAATATTCTGAGTTTTGCATCATGGACTGGTTGAGTGTGGTCAGTACTCTGCCTATTGTGAACAGCTGAAGGGTCGTGCTGTTATTGATACGATCCACCAGTCATTGGGATGTATGGCCTACAAACCTGGCATTGCACCAGCACTGAAATTTATATAGCACATTATTCATTTGTGTGGGAGGCAAAACATTTTTTGGTTTGACAGCAGCCACCTGTTAAAGGATAATACCATGAGTAGTCCATACATGTCAATGGATAAGTGGTTCACTTGGGCTTGTGGAAGCTACATATATTCAAAAACAGGGATCTGGCTTCTGCAGGCAAAAGGAACATGTGTAGGCATTGCACCTTTTGTTAATTAAACAAAAGCATGGGGGACAACATTTCCCTGCTGCATTCTCCATGGCAATGCATTGGACTTACCAACCAATCTTTTTTTTTCATGCAGTATAAATGTTGCTCCCTTTTAAATTTTGTATTCTTCTGTCTGTCCTGATGAGTACAAGACAAAAAGCTTCAACAGCATGTCTCCTTTTTCAGCAAGTTTCAAGTTCTGTACCACCAAGTGACTATTGGCTTTTGGATTGTAGTTACTGATGCAATGTAGGAAATGTGGTCGCCAATTTATGCATGGCAAATGCCAACTTGGCAGAATTTCTCTAAATTAATTAAAGTGAATTCCTGTCCCATATTCCATGTGCCATTCAGAGCTCTTTTCTGGGAGACTGGGAATGACCAATTGCACTGTGGGAAAAGGTACGGTCACTTAAAGATAAAAGGGCACATACATGAGAATATAAAACTAAAGGCTGTATTGATTAAGGTAATTTTTAAAAAGCTTTTATAAAGACTGTGAATTATGTAAATTTGAAAAGATCTTTATAATGATTAGAGAGGCTAAAGGTCAATGTCAGACAAAATATATACTAAGGCAGGATTGTGCTCAAATGACAAGTTAGTACACAAACTGGCTTAAGGGTAAAAAGATGGGTGTAGAACATAGAACATTACAGTGCAGTACAGGCCCTTCGGCCCTCGATGTTGCGCCGACCAGTGGAACCAATCTAAAGCCCCTCTAATCGACACTATTCCAATATCATCCATATGTTTGTCCAATAACCATTTGAATGCTCTTAATGTTGACGAGTCCACTCCTGCTGCAGGCAGGGCATTCCACGCCCTTACTACTCTCTGAGTAAACAACCTACCTCTAACATCTGTCTTATATCTCTCACCCCTCAATTTAAAGCTGTGTCCCCTCGTGCTAGCTATCACCATCCGAGGAAAAAGGCTCTCACCATCCACCCTATCCAATCCTCTGATCATCTTGTATGCCTCTATCAAGTCACCTCCCAACTTTCTTCTCTCTAACGAAAACAACCTCAAGCCCCTCAGCCTTTCCTCATATGATCTTCCCACCATACCAGGCAACATCCCAGTAAATCTCCTCTGCACCCTCTCCAACACTTCCACATCTTTCCTATAATACGGCGACCAGAACTGTACGCAATACTCCAAATGCGGCCGCACCAGAGTTTTGTGCAGTTGCAACATGACCTCCTGGCTCCGAAACTCAATCCCTCTACCAATAAAAGCTAACACACCATACACCTTCTTAACAACCCTATCAACCTGGGTGCCAACTTTCAGGGATCTATGCACATGGACACCCAGATCCCTCTGTTCATCCACACTACCAAGCACCTTACCATTAGCCCAGTACTCTGTATTCCTGTTACTCCTTCCAAAGTGAATCACCTCACACTTTTCTGCATTAAACTCCATTTGCCACCTCTCAGCCCAGCTCTGCAGCTTATCTATGTCCCTCTGTAACCTGCCACTTCCCCCCGCACTGTCTACAACTCCACCGACTTTAGTATCATCCGCAAATTTACTAATCTATCCTTCCACGCCCTCATCCAGGTCATTAATAAAAATGACAAACACCAGTGGCCCAAAACAGATCCTTGCGGTACACCACTAGTAACTGAACTCCAGGATGAATATTTCCCATCAACCACAACCCTCTGTTTTCTTACAGCTAGCCAATTCCTGATCCAAACCACGAAATCACCCTCAATCCCATGTGTCCGTATTTTCTGCAAAAGCTTACCATGGGGAACCTTATCAAACACTTTGCTGAAATCCATATACACCACATCAACCGCTTTACCCTCATCCACCTCTTTGGTCACCTTCTCAAAGAACTCAATAAGGTGTGATGCTACATGAGCTGAGTCTAAGAAGAATTGCCATGTTCAGAATTCCAGTGCATGTTTCCCAGGAAACAGTACTGTAATACCTCCATAACCATGATAAAAGTCCCCCTTCTCCTCGCTTTCCACCCGGCCAGCCTCTGCATTCAAATGATCACACTCCACCATTTCTGCCAACTGCAGCATGATGCCTTCGTGAAACACATTTTCCCCTCACCACCCCATCAGCATTCTGTAGAGACTGTTCCCTCTGTGACATCTTGTTTCACTGCTCCATTACCCCCAACTCCTCATCTCCTTCCACAGCACCTTCCTCAAATGATACAACATTTCACTTGCACCTCCTTCACATTGGTCCACTCTATTTGTTGCTCCCAATGTGGTCTCCTCTACTTTGGGGAGACTAAACGCAGACTGGATGACCGCTTTGCGGAACAGCTACACTCAGTCCATAAATATGATCCCAACATTCCTGTCGCTTGCCATTTCAACTCAGCATCTTGCTCTCATGTCCCCATGTTCATCCTTGGCTTGCTGCAATGCTGCAATGAAGCGAACGCAAAGAAGAGGAGCAACACTTTATCTTCTGATTTGGAACATTACAGCCTTCTGGACTCAAAAGAGACTTATTAGTCTTATATAAGAGACTTATTACACATCTGATGCTGGCCCTTGGGGAAATACATCAGTGTGCTGACAACCGTACTCCTAGTCAATAATAGAGGAGATTAAATAGATGGGTATGCTCATCAATGCATCAGACACTTGTTCACTAGATTTGTGAACAGTGGCTTGACTTATTATTGAGATGACCCTTAGACAGTAAGAATTCTCACAACACTAGGTTAAAGTCCAACAGGTTTGTTTGGAATCACGAGCTTTCGAAGTGCTGCTCCTTGAAATGTTCCGAAAGCACGTGATTCCAAATTAACCTGTTGGACTTTAATCTGGTGTTGTGAGACTTCTTACTGTGCCCACCCCAGTGCATCGCCAGCACCTCCGCCTCACCCTTAGGCAGGAAGGAAGGCAAAAACATTGCCCCTACTGTAACTCCAATCCTATGGAGCAGGCTGGATGCAGATGTCTTTCCAACAGATCTGTAAATGATTTCATGTTGATCTTGTGAGGAAATAGCGAGTTTAACTAATTTATAATTGTAATGTGTGTGTTAGGAAGAAGGTATAAATTATGTTTATTTTTGTGTTTCTGTACTTGTGAGCGAAGAAAGGTTTATAACTTCAGTTTAGCTTCATGCTAAAAAATGGTGCCTGCAAGTCTGTGGGTCTGTTTAGATGCCTGCATTGTAATGAAGCTTATGCAACCTCAAAAGAAAAGTGAGTTAAAAAAAGCCTAAGCTTTCGCCACCAGAGACCCACAATGAAACGGGTAACTATGGGCCGGTTAGCTTAACTTCTGTAGTGGGGAAAATGCTTGAATCTATCATCAAGGAAGAAATAGTAAGTCATCTGGATAGAAATTGTCCCATTGGGAAGACGCAGCATGGGTTCATGAAAGGCAGGTCATGTTTAACTAATTTACTGGAATTCCTTAAGGATATTATGAGCGCGGTGGACAACGGGGAACTGGTGGATGTGGTGTATCTGGATTTCCAGAAGGCATTCAACAAGGTGCCGCATAAAAGACTGCTCCATAAGATAACGGTGCATGCTGTTATGGGCAATGTATTAGCATGGATAGAGGATTGGTTAACTAACAGAAAGCAAAGAGTGGGGGTAAATGGGTGTTTTCTGGTTGGCGATCAGTGACTAGTGGTGTGCCTCGGGGATCAGAATTGGGACTGCAATTGTTTACAATTTACATTGATGAATTGGAGTTGGGCACCAAGTATAGTGTGTCAAAGTTTGCAGATGACACTAAGATGAGTGGTGGAGCAAAGTGTGCAGAGGACACTGAAAGTCTGCAAAGGGATATAGATAGTCTAAGTGAGTGGGCAAAGGTCTGGCAGATGGAGTACAATGCTGGTAAATGTGAGGTCATCCATTTTGATAGGAATAACAGCAAAATGGACTATTATTTAAATGGTAAAATATTGCAGCATGCTGCTGTGCAGAGGGACCTGGGTGTCCTTGTGCATGAATCACAAAAAAGTTGGTTTGCAGGTGCCATAGGTAATTAAGAAGGCAAATGGAATTTTGCCTTCATTGCTAGAGGAATGGAGTTTAAAAACGGTGAGGTTATGTTGCAGCTGTATAAGGCACTAGTGAGACCACACCTGGAATACTGTGTATAGTTTTGGTCTCCTTACTTGAGAAAGGATATACTGACACTGGAGGGGGTACAGATGAGATTTACTAGGTTGATTCCGGAGTTGAGAAGGTTGGCTTATGAGGAGAGACTGAGTAGACTGGGGCTATACTTATTGAAATTTAGAAGAATGAAGGGAGATCTCATAGAAACATACAAAATTATGAAGGGAATACATAAGATAGAAGCAGGGAGGTTGTTTCCACTGGCGGGTGAAACTAGAACTAGGGGACATAGCCTCAAAATAAGGGGGAGCAGATTTAGGACTGAGTTGAGGAGGAACTTCTTCACACAAAGGGTTGTGAATCTGTGGAATTCCCTGCCCAGTGAAGCAGTTAAGGCTACCTTGTTGAATGTTTTTAAGGCAACGATAGATAGATTTTTGAACAATAAAGGAATTAAGGGTTATGGTGAGCAGATGGATAAGTGAGTCCACAAAAAGATCAGCCATGATCTTATTGAATGGCGAAGCAGACTCGAGGAGCCAGATGGCCTCCCCCTACTCCTAGTTCTTATATTATGTTTTTATGAAAAGCAGAAGCACTTGAGTTTCAGTTTTGAACTAAGCAATCCAGAGGCAAGGAGCATTTTACAGGCACTGCCAGAATAGGCAAGACAATACAGAAGTATAGAAAGCCAGCCCCAAAAGCTAAAGAACAGAAAGTCCTGGAAACCAGGGAATGGAGCACAAGAGAGTTCCAGTAGGTTATAGGAAAAAAGATCCAAATCTAGTAAAAAGATTCTGTTTAGTGAAGTCAAAGGCAGAGAGAGAGAGACTCCCAATTAAAGATAGGGCTGCAAGTTGAAGATCTAGCTTGGACATCAGCTTGCACAAAGGCAGATATCTGTGGTGATTTAAAGGTCAGTGACACTTTAATACATTAGTGGTGTTTTGTTGGCATCTCTTTGTATCTGGGAGATTGCATGGAACTTTGAATGAATTGGCAATCCAGGACAGAGGATCCACCACCGACACTCAGTAGCAGCAGTGTGTACTATCTACAAGATGCACTACAGCAATTCACCAAAGATCCTTAGACAGCACCTTCCAAACCCACGACCACTTCCACCTAGAAGGACAGGGGCAGCAGATGAATGGGAACACCACCACCTGCAAGTTCCCCTCCAAACCACTCACCATATCGCCGTTCTTTCACAGTCGCTGGGTCAAAATCCTGGATTCCCTCCCTAATGGCATTGTGGGTCAACCCACAGAACATGGACTGCAGCGATTCAAGAAGGTAGCTCACCACCACCTTCTCAAGGGCAACTAGGGATGGGCAATAAATGCTGGCCAGACAACATTGCCCATGTCCCATGAATGAGTAAAAAACAAATGGATGCTTGGTGAAGGGATCCTAGAGAAAACATTGTTTCGGAGAAGATTCCAAGGCATGTTCTTCAAGAGCAGAGGTTAGAAGCCCTCATGCGGAAGACAGAGTTCCAGTGAGACCATTTGGCTCACAGTGTGACTAGCATTGGGGGGGAATTGATGAGAAATCCTCAGAAATTGTATTGAGTGGCATCTGTAACATGATTTCAGAATGTGGTGTATCTGACCACAATTAACCAGTTGGTTTACGAGACTGTGTACTTACTGAGGACATTAGAGTATAAGATATATTTTGTAACTTGTGTTATCCTTACAATTGGGTATATATCTGTAGAGGTATAGCTGGGGTGAAAGAGTAGTGTATTATAATTAATCTTTCCTTGTCTAATAAATGTTTTATTCTTTTGTTACAAGTTCATTGGCAGTATCGTGACCCTGTTCATCTATGTATCTAAACAAAAAATAAAAGTCGGATATATTGAGCTAGGCTCCATCCTGGATTCTGACTTGTCCAATAGTAACATCAGATGGGATCATAACAATCTGGAAGTTGGGGCTGGATTTGCCCCTCACAAATAGGGACAGAATAGAAAGGAGATGGTCTGCCCCCTTTGTTCCCAACTCTGACAA
Source organism: Mustelus asterias (assembly GCF_964213995.1). Classification (NCBI taxonomy): domain Eukaryota; kingdom Metazoa; phylum Chordata; class Chondrichthyes; order Carcharhiniformes; family Triakidae; genus Mustelus; species Mustelus asterias. The sequence continues at coordinate 88,128,391 of NC_135808.1, read as the reverse complement.
TTTTTCCAAGGACTTGGGGAGAGCGTCAAAGTGAAGTCATTCACCCAGTTCATCTTCTAACCTCCCGAGATGTTCATGGGGTCAGACAGCTATTTGGAGTTCTCTGAAGCTGACCAGTTGCAACCTGACAGAAACAGGGACGGCAACGCTCAAATAATTTTATTTAATACAAAAAAATAAGTTTGGAAAAAAATTATTGAGCAGCAATAAAATCTTTGTAACCAAACTTTTCCCTACCCTATCCTGAGTCCAGCCCTCCCTTTGCCCCGTACATTTGGAAGATTGAAGTTGCTCTAATTTTTGTTTTAACAACGTACACAGATAGCAGCCTGATTCCAAACCTCCCATGTATTAGCACTTCTCCTAAGCTTTCCCCATTCCCCCAAGCTGTTTTCCCCAAATAAACAAAAGTATATACAAATTAAGTGTTCACCCTAGAAGATGACAGAATACTGGCACTGTAAGTTCTTACCCCAGGTAATGTCTGTATTGAGTTATTGTCCATCCACAGTTCCTTCAGGCTCTGTAACTGTTCCAGGACTTCAGGCTAAAGGAACAGAAAGCTATGTAAAGCCATCAGTCCATTTACACTGAGATAAGAATTTAAATTGAATACAGTTATATGACATACTGACCTCATTACAACATAATAAAGAGAATTTCATTTCAAAATGATTAAGATGCTTCTTGCTTTGCAAACATGCTACTGAATGCAGGATATGATCATGCTGCACGATTAAATTAGAGTTAAAATGCACCCTCCAGTTCCCCCAAAACCAACATACTTTTCTGCCATAATTTTACTGGCATCCTCACCCAAGGCTCGTAAGATCCAGCCCAAGGCCAATGGAGAATGCCGTTCTGCGAGCTGCGCCCGCCCCAATTCCGGGGCAGGCGTGCCGATAAAATTCCAGCATTAATTTCCCAACCTTCCACTTGACCTTTGTTGGCTGCACCTTCAGCCACACTGTTCCAACCCTCTTGAGTTCCACACCTCAATATTTCTAACTAGCACCACCTCTCTGCCTTCAAAGACTTCCTTAAGCCACCACCTTTCAATCCTCCTGTTCCTGTTCCCTCCCGGTCCACTTGGATAAGTTTGAGATCCACCATATACAGAATGTACTCTGGTTGGGCAGCATTAATGTTCATTAACAAGAGTGAATAAGTAGCACCACTATTGACTGAGTCAGACAATTCTAGAAGGTCATGGTTGCATTACCGGGTTTGCAATCTGTGATAAGAGGACTATTAGAAGGAAAATTTCGCTAATCTAGCTGTTGCAGATGCAGTTGTCCATGAAAGTATAGTTAGGTCTGACCTTTTGGAGACAAAGGGGACGATTCTCCCAAAAGCGCTGAAGCAGGAAAACTGTTCTCGATCGCGACTGTTTTGTCAGTTCAACTTCTCACTCGAATCTCCCCACTCTGCGCACTGCAGAGGTTCCAATCGTGAATCTCATTAAAAACCCAGGTAGGGCGGGGCCTATTCACACCAGAGTCTGACAGTTCTGGAACTCTGCACATGTGCAGTGGCCCCGATCTGTCAGTATCCCTGTGTGCTGACCAGCTCGATCACTGGCCAGCCCGGGACGCCCACAGTGCTGCCCCTCCAGCCCCCACCCATGGCCTGATCGCAGCCCCCACAACAATTCCCGAGCCAGCCCTGACCCCCCCGCCCCGGAGCTCCGATGTCCAGCCCATCCCCCCCCAGCAGTGGTGAAGTCCCCACACCCTTCACCCCGGCAGACTCGCCCCCTCCCCCTGGGGTCAGACCCCTCCCAGGAAGCAGGCTCCTCACACCACATCCCCTCCCCGGCAGACTACCCCCCACCCTTCAATTGCTGCCCTCCTTCCCAGACCGATTGCCATGCAGAGTGGCAGCGGCCCCCCCCACCCTCACCGATTGCCCCTAGGCCTCGCCCACGATCGGCTCCACCCCCTTGGCACTGCCCAATGCTGGGTGGGCAGTGCCAAGGTGCCCCCTGGGCATGGGAACTTTGCCCCTTGGGCAGTGCCAGGGGGCACAGGCTGGCACTGCCAGGGTGTCCATGCCCAGGGGGCACCACCCCCTCGTCTCCCGTTTGTTCCCTGAACGTGGGGAGCTACACTAAACCCTGCCGGAATGAAGTACTCCTGGCGGGGTGGGAGATTCAATCGGGACAGGCAAGTTCCCGATAATTACATTTAAAATACATTTAAAACATTAAAAAAAGATTCAAATGACTTACCTGTCTTCCCGCCGGTTTCCAGCGTGGTCTGGTCTCTGACTGTTCTCCGGCTCTGGGAGATGCGCATGCGTTCCAAGCGCATGTGCAAATCCCGGAACAAGGCCGGTGACGCGCATCTCCCACCCCGACCGCCAGAAAAGGGTCGGGATGGGAGAATCACCTCCAAAGTCTCATCCTCACATTGAAGACAGCCTCTATTGTGTTATAAGACACCCACAACCATGCTAAATGGGATTGATTCAGAACAGATTTTGCAGTTCAAAATAGGAATCGGTGAGGTGCTATGGACCATCGGCAGTAATAGTATTGTATTCCGGCACGATCTATAACTTCATGGCCCAGTATATCCTCAGTCAATCAATAAATCAAGGCAAGAAGATTGTAGAACAACAAGCCAGGAGTAGCATTTGGCACATCTAAAAGTAAGGTGACTAACTGGTGAAGCTGCAATATAGAAACTAGAAGCAGGAGTAGACCATTTGGCCCTTTGGGCCTGCTCCGCCATTCATTTTGATCATGGCTGATCATCAAATTCAATATCTTTGACCACCCCCCCTTCTTCCCATATCCTTTGATCCCTTTAGCCCCAAGAGCTGTGTCTAATTTCTTCTTGAAATCAGACAACATTTTGACCTCAACTACTTTCTGTGGTAGTGCATTCAACAGATTCATCACTCTCTGGGTGAAGAAGTTTCTCCTCACCTCAGTTCTGAAAGGTTTACCCCTTATCCTCAAACTATGACCCCTAGTTTTGGACTCCCACACCATTGGGAACATTCTTTTTGAATCTATCCTGTCTAACCCTGTTAGACTTTTGTAAGTTTCCATGAGATCCCCTCTCACTCTTCTAAGCTCCAGTGAATATAATCCTAACTGATTTAGTCTCTCCTTATATGACAGACCTGCCTTCCCAGGAATCAGCATAGTAAACCTTTGCTGTACACCCTCGATAGCAAGGATATCCTTCCTCAGATAAGGACACCAAAACTGCACACAATACTCCAGGTGTGGCCTCACCAATGCCCTATACAATTGCAGCAAAACATCACTATCCCTATACTCAAATCCTCTCTATGAAGGTCAACATACTATTTGCCTTCTTTACAGCCTGCTGTACTTGCGCGCTTACTTTCAGCAGCTGATGCATGAGGACTCCAAAACATGGAGGAGTATCCAAACATACGACCACATGTATGCTAAACAGCTGAAACAGCACGCTATAGAAAGTCAATTAATCCCCTGACCCAAAGCTCTGCATTTCTGCCACATCAAGCCCTGAATGGCAATTGGCAATTAATCAGCTATCAGGAGAATAAGGCTCTATGAATATCTCCATTCTTAACAATGACAGAGCCCAGCATGAGAGTTCAAAAGACATAGCTGAAGCATTTGCAACCCATCTTCATCCATAAATGCCAAGTCAAATGATCCATTTTGACCAATTCCTGAGGTCGCCAGCATCACAGATACCAGTCCTCAGATAATTTGATTCACTCCACATGATGTCAAGAACTGGCGAAGTGCACTGGATACAGCAAAGGATATGGGTTCTGACAGCACCCTGCCTATCGTGCTGATTAGTGGCAGGTGGCATTAACACCACTTAAGTGTCAGATAGTGACTATTTCAGGGAGAATTGAACCACCTCCTCTTGACATTTAACTGCATCACTATCGCTGAATCTCCCATCATCAACATCCTGCGAGTCACTATTGACCAGAAAGTTAAGTGGACCAGCCACATAAATACTGTGGCTTTAAGAAAAGGTGAGAAGTTGAGTATTCTGCGGTGAGTGACTCACTCTGACTTGACAAAAGCTTTTTACCACCTCCAAGACACAAGAGAGGAGTGTGATGGAATACTTTCCACTTGCCCATGGTTGCAGATGTAGAAAAAACCCAAGAAGATTGACACCATCCAGGATAAAGCTTAATCAACACTCCATTCATTACCTTAAGTTTTCACTCCTTCCACCACTGCACACAGGTTGAGATGGCTCATGGGGCATCTGTCTTTGACCTGTAAAGTGCTCAGCAGCCTCCGGATGTATACTGTCATTTTTGCATTGATACGTACCTGACACTTCACTTTGACACACACGCTAGAATTTAGGAGTATGGAGAACTGGTGGGAGCCCTGCGTCATTTCCGTGGGAGAGACCTATTACTATTTAGGTGCTGTCAGATTCATAACTGGCTGACATACACATATCGTGCATACACCTCCATTCCCTTATTCAGTTCCGATTAAAATGTTATTATTTTCCGTTCCACATCCAAAATGCCACCAAGGGCGGCACAGTGGTTAGCACAGCTGCCTCACAGTGCTAGGTACCCGGATTTGATTCTCGGCTTGGGTTACTGTCTGTACAGAGGCTGCATGCTCTCCCCGTGTCTGCATGGGTTTCCTCCTGGTGCTCTGGTTTCCTTCCACAGTCCGAATGACGTGCTGGTTACGTGTATTGGCCATGCCAAATTCTTCCTCAATGTACCCGAACAGGCATCAGAGTGGGGTGACTAGGGAATTTTCACAGTAACTTCATTGCAGTGTAATGTAAACCCTGGCTAATGCTGTGTGACTCTCCTCCAGCAGCTTTGAAGGAGCCAGTGGCATTAAAGACAAGAGCTGTATAAACTATAATGGTCACTGCTGTTCAGACATTTGATCAGTTTTCACAGTATGCAAAAGGTAATAATTAATCTAAAGCTTCCTTGGTGAAGTCAAAGGCACAGCTCCTCACCTAATCCCTCATAGGATCTCTAGACCTTAGACCCATTGTGCAATTCGCAGCAGGTTAGTCTTATCCTCCTTTGATGCTGCCTCTTCTTTGCCCACTTTGATTTTTCTCCTCCTTCATCAAGCTGCAATCAGAGGAATTCCCATAGAATACACTATGAAGTTCTATAAAATTCCTTACTTCGTATAAAAGTCAAAACATTCTAGTGACTAGCAAGTCCTCAACTCTGTCAGTTTGAAATGCAGCTCAGTAAGCGAGAATTAAATTTGATTTTAGAGGCAATCTTGAGAAGTAGGCAGAAGTTGTCCAATCAGTGACCATCTTTAAATTTATCACTTTCATAGACAGGTAATTATCAAGGCTATGCCTCATTTATGTGCGCATAAGTAATCACAAATGTAGTTGGAGTAGAAATGCTGGGAATTCTGATAGCTTTGCTGGTGAAGAAACAGATAGAGAAAAAGATCCCACCCACTCCGAGCAAAATTTCAGTTGAATCAAAATAGGATGTACAATCATCAAAAATAATTCCTGCCTAAAATTCCAACCTGAAAATGTTGCTTTGTCCAAATTATGCACCATCTTGTCAAAACAATGTGGGTTTTTGGTCCCAGACTTTTAACATGTCCCATATTTACTCCAAGGATAATGCAAAGGATGGAATTTTTATATCTTGAGCTCTTTCTCTCCTGTGTTTATTCTCTTCTTTCCAAAACAATTAGTGGTTTGAAGTGTGGATTTTTCTTACTGTGGTCAGAGGTCCTCATGGCATAAAGATGTAACTCAATGCCTGGTTAGGTGCATTGGCCATGCTAAATTCTCCCAGTGTACCCGAACAGGCGTCAGAGTGTAGCAACTAGGGGATTTTCACAGTAACTTCATTGCAGTGTTAACGTAAGCCTACTTGCGACACTAATAAATAAACTTTAAGCATTAATTTTAAACTATTTGACGTCATCTGGGAAGTGTGAACTCAATTCAAAGTTATGTTGAATTTAGTGCAAGTTTCATATTCTATTATCTGTTGCACAACAAGGGAGGCCCAAAACAAATATCTGGCGACAGTGGGCGGGATTTCACGGCCTCGCTCATCCTGAAACCGTAAAATCCTGCCTGAGGCGCATTAGCAGTAGCAGGGCTCCGACAGAAAAGAGAGAGCTGTCAGACTTCTACTAATGCAGGCAGCCTGAAGCAGCTCCCTACCCTGCAATCACGAGGGCCCGCAGTCTGAGATATAGCCCCCGCCGCCCAGACCGATTGTGGACCGCGTCCCTCACCCACCGATCACGGCCCCACTGCCCTCCCCCCACCGATCTCTGCAGAGTGGCAGCAGGCCCCCTCACTCCATTAGCCCCGCCCCATCAGCCCCTCCCCATTAGCCCCACCCATTAGCCCCACACCCAGTGGCCCCCATTCCCAGTAGCCCCGCCCCCGGCACTCCCTGGTGGGCATTGCTCAGATGCCAGTCTGGCACTGCCCAAGGGGCACTCCTCCCTTGCCCTTGGCCTCCCCAGGGGGTCTCAATGGCCTCCGGTCCCACCGGCAAGGCCAAGTCGATTACTCCCCGTTCATGGGGAGCATGTCTATTCCATGCCGGCGAGAACCTTTCTCGGCAAGATCATAACCTTGTTGGGTAAGATTCTTGCAAAGTGCTGCAATTGAGAAGACCAGCCACTTTGAGGGGCCTTTCCTACATATGACTCAGGAAAAAAAAGCCTCTCCCAATAGCCAGCCCTATTTGAGGCTACCACATGAACAATGCCTTGGGCATTCTTGACTTCACATCATCCCATGGGAGTGTGGAGCTCAATGAAGCCTACTACTTAATAACCATGACACATAGCAGGAAGCAATTCTGAGAGGGTCTGCATACATTCACAGTGATTCTCTGTTTGACAGTAATGAGGGCCCCCAAAAGTCACACAATGGGGTTTGGTCCTTGGAGAAGCAGAAGCAGATGTGCTAAGGGGTGGCACAGTGACACAGTGGTTAGCACTACTGCCACACAGCATCAGGGAATGCGTTCAATTCCAGTCTTGGGTCACTGTCTCTGTGGAGTTTGCAAGTTCTCCCTGTGTCTACGTGGGTTTCCTCCAGATGCTCCGGTTTCCTCCCACAGTCCAAAGATGCACAGGTTGGGTGGATTGGCAATGCTAAATTGTCCCTTAGGCGATTTTACCATTGTGTTGTGCCCGTTTTCGGATGCGACATGGTGGTAAAGTGGGGCGTAAAGCGCTGAGCACGATTGGCACCAGTTTTTGCGACCGGTGCCATTATATAAGCGCCAGATTTCTGGCGCGGTCAGCCTCATGGCAAGAATCTTACCCAACAAGGTTATGATCTTGCCGTATGCTGCACATACAGGCAGGAGGGAAAAGAGAATGCGAAGAGCCATTACTGACTGTATTTATAAAAGTGCTCTGAGCCAATAAAGTGAAGGCTCAAAGTAATGGACCCTTTAAAGTTTTGAACAACTGATTTTGAACAACCAGTTTACAGAGGGTCTCACAAATGAGAGACAGCAATTAGAGGCTTCAGGTAATTTTTTTTCTGATTTAATAGTTGCTTGTCACTACTTAAAACAAGCAGGATGATTTTGGCATCGCACTAATGGCTGACACAACCCTTTTATCATGCCCTTTCCAGAGCCGACCCACCTCTGTTTCTGTACCTTGGCAGCCTAATCAGGTTACAGGCTCGATCCTTACCACATTGAAATCCCAACCTGAGGAAAATCACTGGCAGGTCCAGCAATGGATTTGAAACAGAAGCAAGTTCGCAACCTGGAATTGAGACTGCCTCCCGTTTCCTGTCTCCCATGGAAACATTCAGCCTCTGGTGTTTCTGTCACCATGCACCTGTTTGTGTGGTATGAATTGGGCAGAAAGCAGTAGAGAGCCATAATATTGAATCCCTGTCCACTTCTGCATTTGTCCTATTTTCTGTTGTCATTTCTGGTATTGCAGAAGGATTTAGCAATTTAGAGGATGATGTATTTAAATCTGGCAGCAAAGGCACAATTGTGTCATGTGCACTATTTTTCATAATTACTGTCTCTTTTACATTCTTTCCTAAGAATGCTTGTATAAAAGTGGCTTCCAGTGTTCAAGGCAGAAGGGACCAGCTTTACAATTTGCGATGATGTAAAAACTTTGCACTTTGGTTTTCTTTACTCTCACAGCAGAGTAAATAAGTAGACTGTTAACTCCATCTGATTGAGGAGCAATGCATGAAAAGAATTCACTTTCCAAAGGATCCTGTCACAGAGTTATGCTGCAAACAACCTGCAGCTACTCTCCAGCATGTGCATCGCTCCACCAATGCTGTTTTTGGGTAATTCCAGGCAGTACCTGGGCACATATGTAATTGAAGCCAAACAACTTTATACAGATGTAAATCAAACAGAGAATGGGTGAGATTTTTCTCCCACTCCGCGATGTGTTTCATGGCAGCGGGAAGTGACATGTGCTCGGTGATGGTGAGATCTTATGGTCCCGTATTGTCAAAAGAGTTTCCCATTGAACGCACTTCTCGCCATAGGGAAAGATGTGGCAGGGATGCATTGTCGGCAGGACCGTAATATTCTGCCAACGTGAATGGGAGCAAGATTTTGGCAAACCTCTTTCAAATTAGCATTTTTTTATGGGTATGCATTGCCCTTCCTGAATTTTCCTTGAACTGAGTGGCTTGCTCAGCCATTTGAGAGACAACCACATTGCTGTGGATCTGGAGTTACATGTAGTGCAGATAAGGACAGCAGATTTCCTCCCCTAAAGGACATTAATGAATTAACAATGGTTTCATTCCAGATTTTTATTGAATTTAAATTTCACCATCTGCCATGGTGGGATTCGAACACAGATCCCCAGTGCATTACCTTGAATCTCTGGATTACTAGTTCAGTGACAATACCACTACCACACCACCTCCCCAGTATATTGCACTGTATGCTCACAATGCAGTCTACTCTACACTGGGGAAACCAAACACACTTTGACCATAGTGACCACTTTGCACCATGTTTTTGCTTGATCCACAAGCATGACACTGAATCTCTGGTTGTTTGCTTTTCTAATTCACCAACTAGCTCTCACACTTGTATTTCTGTTCCCAGCCTGCTATCATATTCCAATGAAATTCAACACATGCTCGAGGAACAATACCTTTTGATTGGGCTCTTTACAGTCTTCTGGACTCAACGTTGAGTTCAATTTTAAGTCATGAAATCCCTGATTTGTTTCTGTTTTTTGCCATGTGCCATTTTGAATTTTGTTTTTCATGTTTTGGCTTTTGGACAGAGCTGCTCATTATTCTGACATGTGCACTAACTCTGGACAAATGTTTTAATACTTTGCTGTAACCATTACCATTCCCTTTGTCTTTTGTTCCATGACATTTTTGTCATTTAATCTCCCCCTACCCTCGACCCTGAATCCCGCTACGGCAGACGGTGGAATTTGAATTCAATAAAAAAATCTGGAACTAAGAGTCTACTGATGACCATGAAACCATTGCTGACTGTTGGAAAAACCCATCTGATTCACTAATGTCCTTTATGGAAGGAAATCTGCCAACCTTACTGGTCTAGCCTACATGTGACTCCAGAGCCACAACAATATGGTTGACTCTTAATTGCTCTCGGGCAATGAGGGCGAGGCAATAAATGCTGGCCAGCCAGCGATGCCCATGTCCCACAAATGAAAAAAAAAGGACCTCCCCTTTTGTTCTTCCTCCTCTTCCCCCTTTCAACAGTATTAATTCCATCACATTTCTATCTTCCTTCAGTTCTGAAGAAGTCATATTTGATTCAAAACGTTAACTGTTTCTCTCTCCACAGATGTTGCCGAATCTGATGGGCATTTCTTGCACTTTCTGTTTCTATTTCAGATTTACAGCATCTGCAGTATTTTGCTTTTATTGAATAAATAACTCGTATTTATGTTGCACTTTTCCTGACTTTGGGAAATTGCAAGGCACTTCATAGCTAATGAAGTACTTTTGAAATGTAGTCGCTGTTGTAATATAGGAACAGTAAGAAGACTCACAACACCAGGTTAAAGTCCAACAGGGTTATTTGGAATCATGAGCTTTTGGAGTGCTGCTCCTTCATTAGACGAGGTTAGACTGATGAGTCTTTAAAAATATTCAAAGACTCTGCTTCCACCACTTTTTGAGGAAAAGAGTTCTAAAGACTCAATATCCTCTAAGAGAAAAAATTCTCCTTTTCTGTCTTGAAATGGACACCCCCTTATTTTTAACAGCGACCCCTGGTTCTAGATTCTCCCACAAGAGGAAATATCCTTTCCAATTCCACCCTGCCAAGGCCTCTCAAGATCTTATAAGTTTCAATCAAGTCACCTCTTACTCTTCTAAATGCCAGCAGATACAAACCTAATTTGACCAATATTTCCTCATATGACAACCTGTACGTTCCAGGCATTAGTCTAGTAACCTTCTCTGAACTGCATCAAACACATGTACATCCTTCTTTAAATAAGGAGACCAAAAGCTCTGCATAACTGAAGTGAATCTGAAAAGTAGAGCATTATGCCATTTAGGCTTATTAAAATGTATTTAAATTCATGGTCATCAGGCTCATGTCCAGCTGATTGCGTCACTGGTGGGGAAGGGGGAGATCTCACTTTGAGATCTTCCCAGTGCAAATCCCGTTCTGGCTCTCTCGCGAGAGTTAACAGCTATAATGGGATTTGCATCCATAGCGAACAGGACTGGTAAATCACTCCCTATGTGTTCAAGTCTCAACTAGTGCTTGATCTAAAATCTTTGACTCATAGATCAGCTCCCACTTTGTCAAGATTGACACATATATCAAACAAACCATGGGCGCATTGTGTAATTCTATGGTTGGTATTCTCATCAGTTTTCTTATAAGCAAACTGATGTGAACATAATACTGATTTTACAGAGTAGCAGGAATTTCCAGAGGTTGAAGAAATTGTAGATTACATATCTGTAATCATACATACTTCTTTCATTAGTGGCACAGATAACTAATCTCATCCTTTGAAGTTCATATTAACATGTCCCGTGGGATGGCTTGGAAACACCAGGAACAGTAAAAGCTTAACAAAGTAGTTACTACCACTTTTCTAAAAAAGCCAACCTTATTCTAAATGTTGGGTGGGATTTTCTGACTCACCCATCACCGAACTTTCTGGTCCTGTCGAAAGTTAATGGACTTTTGGCTGGCCTGCCTCATCCCCCGAAGGAAAACAAGTTTGGACCAATATTCTTATTTCCCTGTTTTACTGTTTTTCCTCTGGGTGCACCATTCCCACTACCACAGGGCCACAAAATCCCAACCATTGTCTGCAACACATCTTGCATTTGGTAGTACAATTTTCTGACAACCTTATGAAGTTCATGTGAAGGTAAGTCTCATTCTAACATATTCAGGTAAGTGTGGATGGATCCATAAACAAAGATCCCAGAGTAGTTTGTTCTTTCTTCGATTCCTATCTTTCCCGTCTTTGGCACCTGCTTAAAACCAGTTATGTCTCTAACATTTTCCAGTTCTGATTACAGATTTGAAATATTAATCCTGCCTTTCTCCCCACAGCTGCTGCCTGACCTGCTATTTCCAACATTTTCTGTTCTTATTCCCAGATGGTGACAGGTTTGGACCTGAATATATCAGGTCTCAATTTACATGCATTTACTGGCTCCTCAGAATCTTCTTTTCCTCATTTCAATTAAATTAAATCACAATTACTGACTAAATTCCCATGCTCAACATTGATGTATGACTGAAAAGGTAATTACAAGTAATAATAATGAAAAGAAATACTATCACAAATCTCATAAAAGTACAAAAATGGTGGATTACTCAGTAAAACAATGAAATGCAAAAATGTTAGAAGTAATTAAACTACATGTAGCAAAATATAATTAAAACTTTAATTAAAAATATTTTTACTAGCATCTGCGAATAATATCTGCTTTGAACAAACATGCTTGAATTAGGCAGGATTCAGGACTGTCGTCCCCACTGGTGGACAAAATGTTGTGGTAAGGGCCTAGCCTCAAGTTACGAGATTTAACACAAGGCCAATTTAAAGTAATTGGATCATTTAAATGAGGTCCGTGAAATTGGGTGATGCAGTTTCAATTTTTTGTTTGCTTCAAATGTGCTTACAACAATTTCGAGGTTCATGAGGTCAAATGGCCTGCAATGTCAGCCAAGGTCACATAAATTAGTTCCTTCAATTAGTTAGTCTTTAGCCTCTCCATTCCTTATTATTTATGCTAAACATAGAAACTTAATGAAATCTAATTGCCTTTTACCGAAGAAGAAATTTATTTATGAGGCAAGTACCCATAAGTCCTGGTTCATTATTTTAGCTTGGTCACTTTCTGCCCCTTTTCCAGTTTTGCCTATTTTCAATGTTTGTGTTCAATGCTTACTTTTAGAATAACAAATAATTTAAAACCACTGTTCATTAAGTTTTCAATTTCCTCGCTGTTAGAAGAGGGAAGATCAAATAGCAGAATCATTGAAGGCAAAAGACTTGCCTTAGTTTTTTTATACCTTTTTAGAAGTTAGTCTTATTTAGCAATTATCAGATGAGTACTCAACCATAAGGCCAATGTGGGACTTCATCCTGGAGTATTCCTTTAAAAATAATTAAGTATATAGTTTAAATCCCATTAGAAACATTTTTCAATTAAATATCTAATTTTACTCTAGAGTTCACTATTGAAGCTGAAAATACCAGACGTGTTGTAAAATGTATTTGGAGCAAAAATAGATGTTAAAAGTGAACAGGAACATCTTAGATATATTGTAAATGGTAACTGTGAGAGAATAAACTAAAAAGTGGCCAGGATTGTCAGACGGGACTGGAAATTTGCACACAAAGTCAACCACCTTCAGTTGCTCTGTCAAATTTTCGTCCCGCCCTGAAGATTCCCGTCACAGGTGGTACCAGAAAATCTCGGTCACTGACTGTCTGAGTAACATTCAGGGAAACAGAAAATAGAAAATGAGATGAAAATTGAAGAGAAACCTGGAGATAAGTTTGAAATTTATGGTACATCAGACATTGCTGCTATTTATAAATTATGATGGTTAAATGCCTATGGCTCGCTTTCTTTACTCTATTCTGTGTTTCTAAGTCTCCTTTCCTTACACTCCAACCTTTTCCCTGCATCAGCCTCTTCTTTTTTCTGTCTTCTATTCTGTTTCTATGCTTCCTCATATTTCCCTCCTGGTTCTTCTCCTCTCCACTTTGTTCTCTCTCTTTCTTCTTCTCACCGCTACCATCCTACCCTGCTTCCTTTATCTCTCCTTTTCTGCATTGTATTCAATTTTCTGGTTCATTATTTTAGCTTGGTCACTTTCTGCCCCTTTTCTGGCTCATTTCATGGATGGGATTTTCCCAATTTACTCACTGACCAAATGGGGGGACCATTTGCAGGTCGGAAATCCACTAGCCGCTGAAGTGGGCTTTGCCAAAACTTTCCAACTGAGCAACAGCATTAGTATGCCACCTCTGAGTTTCCTAACCAATCAGGGAGGGCAGGTAGGATCACGTCCTGGATCTGTGAAAGGAAGGATTTCTGATTAAAGCCATTACAATGTGGCTTAGAATGGTTCACCAGCACTTGGAGTTACGAGGTTGCATAAAGGACAGGAATGGAAAGGAGACCTGGGAAGGTTGTTCTCAAGGTCTCTCATTTCATTCTTACCTGGAGGATCTGCTGTGGGATCTGAGACACTGCCATGAGATGAGCTCTCCTAATGATTGGAAGAAGAGGAGAACCTCTCCAACCAAGCAGATGTGAATGGAAGTTACGAAGAAAGTCAGCAGAAGAAGTGTGGTCTCTCCAAGAGAGTACCAAGAGGATCCAGGACCTCAGGAGATTGGGAAAGATAAATGACATCACTCTTTCAGATGCCAAGCCCCACACTCTGACTTTCCCAGCATTCTCTTGTACAGCACTGTTCAGAACAACACATCTTGTAGCTTTATTTATTCCTCTCTCTGCAGGCACCTCACAGCTTTATCTTAGTAAGTAACACTCACTCTCATCCAATAGCTCCCTCACACCCATTCCTCACAGTCACCTTCCACAAATGTTGTCCTTTCCTTTTCTCCACACAAACCATTGTGAACATTCACTTCTGTCTGCTTTCTCTTTCCACAGGATATACTACAAGCATGGTACTTGGCGAGAGGCATAGACTGGGGTGAAGAAGGGGAACGGGTGTGTTGTGACTCCCCTCAAGTAACAGGCACTCTATGGGCCACTGCATTGAGTGATACCTGCTCCACTAGGGTGCAGGTCTTGTTCCAGGAGGTTGCAGATTTCAGCAGTGACCTGCCTTGAGACAAAGAACCTCCTGAGGTACTGGTCTCAGACATGTCAAAAGAATTGTTCCCCTGTCCTCTAGACCCTTTAGTTGGAGTTTCACCTCCACCGGGGCAGCATGCTGGCAGAGTAGTTAGCACTGTGCGTCACAGCACCAGGGACCTGGGTTCAATTCCAGCCTTGGGGTGACTGTCTGTGTGGAGTTTGCACATTCTCCCCATGTCGGTAAGGGTTTACTCCGGAGGCTCTGACTTCCTCCCACAGTCCAAAGATGCACAGGTGATTGACCATAGTAAAAAAAATTGCCCCTTAGTGTCCCAAGATGTGTAAGTTAAATGGATTAGCCATCGTAAAATGCGTGGGGATACGGCGATAGGGCAGGGAAGAGGGCCTGGGTAAGATACTCTGTCAAAGAATAGGTGCAGACTCAATGGGTCAAATGGCCTCCTTCTACACTGGAGGGATTCTATTCTTCTAGCCTTTTCCAGCTGGATCTTGGTGGTGGCATGTGTCTGAGGAGGGGGCAGCTGGTGCTGTTGATGGTGTTGTTCCTACAGTTGGTAGTACAGTGAAGGTTGGCAACAGGGAAGTGTAGTTGAAGGTCATAAAGGGCAAGACAGGTGAAGTGCCTTCCAAGAAGTTGGCGATCACCTGTCTAGATAACAATCCTTCAGAGAAGAAATGCTATGAACAGCAGCTGCTCAACTGGTCATGGTTGCAGCTCTTCAATATAACTGATAAATGCATTAGCTCATCCATTTCACGGATGATGTTCTTCTCTCTGTGCACTCAACTGAAGAGTTGCTGAAAACAAGTACCCCATTGTTAAAAGCATAATAGAGGGTAAACATATTACTTAATTGGCTTTTTAAATATCCCAATTGATTTCCCAACAGATGCAAGGGTGTTCCTGCTCGCTTTCAATCCCACCATGGTGGAATCCAAAAGAGAGCAGGATCATGTTGAGGTTCCATCCTAATGTTACTTTTAGAAGACAGGTGGAAAGCCAGATGGTGCTATCCTCATAATGCATGCTTGGCTCTCCAGATTAATAAAAGCATGAGCTCAACAGGGATTCAGTTCTGACAAGTGAAGTAAATTGTTGACTTTTTGTGATTGAAATCTTTAAGTGGTTGTAAAAAGTTGTTCTTTCTGTGATCGCTTTTGTTAATGCGATAATGTTTATTTGGACAAGATTAAGAGGTGTGAGGTGTTTGAAGCCTCAATCAATGATATTTTAATGGTCTATCTGACTGACACTTTCATAGGGTTGTAGAAACAGTAGTTGCTTTTGAAAGGTTTGTGAGTGGGTGTTTTATTTTCTCAGCTGTTCCACTTGCCATTGTTATTACATGGGTCATTGATTGTGTGTATAGCACATACTAGGTGAAAGGGCATGAAAGAGGTATGAGTGGCATTGAGTTGGTATGGAAAGTATGAGGGGCCTTGGGGAATGACTGGGGCCACAAGTTGACATTAATTTGGCATAAAGGGTTGGATGGCCATGGGAAATGGCTTGGTCCATGAGTTGCCATGTAGTTTTCATGGAAAATATGAGAGGCCCTGAGCAGTGGCTGGGGCATGGGTAAGACCTTACCTTTCTAAAGGTTCCCAAATGCAGACTATGGTTCACAACTCCTGTGAGGGGCCATAAACCATAAGTCATGGAGAAGCGCGCCCGATTCTAAGAAAATTGCAGGTGACTAGGAGGTGCCTACTCTCACATTGGAGTCAGCCAGGTAGTAAGTGCAGGGCGTGGGCTTGCTACCAATACCCTTACTCCACATCAGCAAAAACTGCCAGTGCTGTGAATGGGAGTAGGAATCCTAGAATCATGTTCTGCCTGCCACTTTTAAATGGCTCCCCATTGTCCCGACTCCGTAATAATCTGGTCCTCAGTGTTTGAATATAAAAACATGCAATAAAGTGACATTAAGTTTTACAATATTATTCCTTATATTACAATAGATTCCTTTTTTAGTCAGCAAAATGTTACTGACAATAAAGCTAGCAGTACCTGATACATATAAACCAACTTCTGTTCATCATTTCTTACCAGCTCTGTGAATTCATTACTGCCCAGATCCAATCGATCTATCTGTGTCAGTCTGTGCATTGACCTGTTGCAAATAGAATAAAATAATTTAACTCTAAATTGTCTTGCTGTTATGGTTAATCAAGATTTCATAATGCCCCATAAATGTACACAATTTATGACTGGGTATATTGGAATGAAAATCATAAACAAATACAATATTCACATCCTCAGGGCATCTCAGAGTGCTATACAGACAAATTCAAGTGAGATGCTTGTTGTTATGTTCGCAAGACTGGCATCTAATTTTTGCACATGGTCTGACAAACAATCATGAGCTCGTGACTAGTTAATCTGTTTCTGGTAGTCTTCATCAAGGGAAAATGTTAATCATAAGGGACAAAATATTGCCATCAGTACTCTTATTCTGTATCAAGAAAAATTGCCAGCGCTGGGAATGGGAGTAGGAATCTTGGAATTGTATCCTGCCTGTCATCTATAATGCACAAGTTCATTAAGCGGGTGACTGACAAGAATCTTCGAGAATCTTGACTCAAGAATCTTCATAATTTTCTTTTGCAGAACCAGCAATAGGAGAGAGAAATATAAAGGAAAAAAACTGCAAATAGGGAAAACTTAAACAAAAATGAAATAATAAATAACCCAGCATCAATAAAGAGAAGAGATCAGATTAGATTTTCAACTTTCTGCCTTAGATTCCAATAATTTCAGTGATGGGCAGTGAATCTGTAATTCCAGTTCTATGTACAAAAGACAAGTTGAAAATCTATCACATTAAATTTGCAAAGTCTATTCTTCACAGAATATTAATGAAAGGGAAGTCAATGCAGTTAATATTTCATAACAGAGGAGAAGTCAACGTTTTTTTCTAAATGGCAGGATGTCACAAAGTCCAGTGTGTCATTGATAGCAAACAGCAACAACTTGTATTTATAAAGCACCTTCAAAGTACGAAAACATCCCAAGACATTTCATAGGATCATTATCAAACAGAACTTGACATTGAACCACGTAAGGGGAATATAACGGTTAATAGAAAGCAAAGCAAAAGGTTAGCATGTGGGGAGAAAGTTCCAACTACATCGAAAATCAGGAAAAAAGTTAAAAGGAAGGAGAACTCTGGAGATGTTATTCATGGAGGTGTTAGGATTAAAAAAAAAAGGTACAAAAGCTCGCACAAAGGCACTTTATCTGAATGCTCATAGCATTTGAAACAAGATAAATGAGTTGACGGCACAAATCATTGCGAATTCTCACTCCACCATGATGTTATTATTTGGTAGTCTATAGACTATGCCTATCAGTGGCTTTTTCTCCTTACTATTTCTAATTTCCACCCAAGTGGATTCAACCTTTTTTTCCATAGAACCTATATCATCTCTCACTGCTGCCCTGGTGTCATCCTTAAATATCAGAGCTACACCTTCTTATCTTCGTGAATGAGTATGATTTGGGGGCTATTACAGAGACATGGTTGCAGGATAGACATGAATGGGAGTTTAATATCCAGGGGTATCAGGCTGTTCAGAAGGACAAACAGGAAGGTAAGGTCTGATATTTAAGAATGGCATCAGGGTGGTAGTGAGAGATGATATAGGTTCTATGGAAAAAAAGGTTGAATCCATTTGGGTGGAAATTAGGCGTAGTCTATAGGCCACCAAATAATAGCATCACTGTGGGTGAGAAATAAACAAAGAAATAATTGATGCATGTAAAACTGGTACAACAATTATCATGGAGGATTTTTATTCTACATGTCGATTGGTCAAACTAGGTCGGTCAAGGCAGCCTTGAGGAGGAGTTTATAGAATGTATCCGCAATAGCTTCCTTGAGCAGTATGTAATAGAACCTACGAGGGAGCAAGCTATCCTAGTTCTGGTCTTGTGTAATGACAGTAAGAAGTTTAACAACACCAGGTTAAAGTCCAACAGGTTTATTTGGTAGCAAAAGCCACACAAGCTTTCGAAGCTCTAAGCCCCTTCTGAAGAAGCTTCGAAAGCTTGTGTGGCTTTTGCTACCAAATAAACCTGTTGGACTTTAACCTGGTGTTGTTAAACTTCTTACTGTGTTTACCCCAGTCCAACGCCGGCATCTCCACATCTTGTGTAATGAGACAGGAATAGTTAGTGATCTTACAGTTAGGGATCCTCTCGGAAGAAGCGATTACAGTATGATTGAATTTAAAATACAGATGGAGAGTGAAAAGGTAAA
The DNA here is from genome assembly GCF_964213995.1 of Mustelus asterias. NCBI lineage: Eukaryota > Metazoa > Chordata > Chondrichthyes > Carcharhiniformes > Triakidae > Mustelus > Mustelus asterias. Next base: position 88,109,823 of record NC_135808.1, on the reverse strand, counting down.
ATCCAATACCAGTGTCTTGTACTTAAACAAAGGAGACTACAATGGGATGAGGGAGGAGTTGGCTAAGGTAGACAAGGAGCAAAAACTTTATGGTGGGACAATTGAGGAACAGTGGAGGACTTTCAAAGTGATTTTTCACAGTGCTCAGCAAAAGTATATACCAGTGATAAGGGAGAACCGCAGAAAAAGAAATAATCAGCCATGTATATATAAGGAAATGAAGGAGGGTATCAAATTGAAAGAAAACGCATACAAAGTGGCAAAGATTAGTGTGAAACTAGAGGATTGGGAAATCTTTAAAGCTCAACAGAAAGCCACGACAAAAGCTATAAAGAGAAGTAAGATGGATTGTAAGAGTAAATTAGCTCAGAATATAAAAACAGATAGCAAAAGTTTCTACAAATATATAAAACGAAAAGGAGTGGCTAAAGTAAACATTGGTCCTTTAGAGGATGAGAATGAGGATGTAATAACTGGAAATGAGGAAATGGTTGAGGCATTGAACAAATATTTTGTATCGGTCTTCACAGTGGAAGACACAAATAACATGACAAAAATTGATGGCAAGAAGGCTATGGCAGGTGAGGACCTAGAAACTATCATTATCATTAAAGACGTAGTGTTGGGCAAGCTAAAGGGGATAAAGATAGACAAGTCTCCTGGCCCTGATGAAATGCATCTGGGGGTACTAAAAGAGATGGCGGGGGAAATAGCAAATGCACTAGCGGTAATTGACCAAAATTCGCTGGGGTCTGGGGTGGTTCCTGCAGATTGGAAAACAGCTAACGTGACGCCACTGTGTTAAAAAGGAGGTAGACAAAAGGCGGGCAACTATAGCTCGGTTAGCTTAACTTCTGTGATAGGGAAAATACTTGAATCTATCATCGAGGATGAAATAGCAAGACATCTGGACATCAATTGTCGCATTGAGGAGAAGCAGCATGGGTTCATGAAGGGCAGATCATGTTTGACTAATTTGGTGGAATTCTTTGAGAGCATTACATGCGCAGTGGACAATGGGGAACCTATGAAAGTGGTGTATCTGGATTTCCAGAAGGCATTTGACAAGGTGCCGCACCAAAGGCTGCTGCATAAGATAAAGGTGTACAGTGTTATGGGTAACGTATTAGCATGGATAGAGGGTTGGTTAACCAATAGAAAGCAAAGAGTGGGGGTAAATGGGTGTTTTTCTGGTTGGCGATCAGTGACTAGTGGTGTGCCTCAGGGATCAGTTGTAGGACCGCGATTGTTTACAATTTATATAGATAATTTAGAGTTGGGCACCAAGTGTAGTGTGTCAAAATTCGCAGATGACATTAAGATGAATGGCAGAGCAAAATATGCAGAGGACGCTGAAAGTCTGCAAAGGGCTATAAGATAGTCTAGATGAGTGGGCAAGGGTCTGGCAGATGGAGTATAATGTTGGTAAATGTGAGGTCATCCATTTTGGTAGGAATAACAGCAAAATGGACTATTATTTAAATGGTAAAAAATTGCAGTATGCTGCTGTGCAGAAGGACCTGGGTGTCCTTGTGCATGAATCACAAAAAGTGGGTTTACAGGTACAGCAGGTAATTAAGAAAGCAAATGGAATTTTGTCCTTCATTGCTAGAGAGATAGAGTTTAAAGACGGCGAGGTTATGTTGCAGCTGTATAAGGTGCTGGTGAGGCCACACCTGGAGTACTGTGTACAGTTTTGGTCTCCTTTCTTGAGAAAGGATATACTGGCACTGGAGGGGGTGCAGAGGAGATTCACTAGGTTGATTCCGGAGTTGAGAGGGTTGGCTTATGAGGAGAGACTGAGTAGACTGGGGCTATACTCATTGGAATTCAGAAGAATGAGGAGAGATCTTATAGAAATGTATAAGATTACAAAGGGAATAGATAAGATAAAAGCAGGGAAGTTGTTTCCACTGGCAGGTGAAACTAGAACTCGGGGGCATGGCCTCAAAATAAGGGGGAGCAGGTTTAGGACTGAGTTGAGGAGGAACTTCTTCACCCAAAGGGTTGTGAATCTGTGGAATTCCCTGCCCAGTGAAGCAGTTGTGGCTAGCTCATTGAATGTTTTTAAGGCAACGATAGACAAATATTTGGACAGTAAAGGATTTAAGGGTTATGGTGAATGAGTGGAGTAAGTGGAGCTGAGTCATGAAAAGATCAGCCATGATCTTATTGAATGGCGGAGCAGGCTTGGAGGGCTAGATGGCCTACTCCTGCTCCTAGTTCTTATGTTCTTATGTTCCAAGACAATCTTAGGACAGGTGAGCCAACACTTAGTCATAGAGGTAGATTTTAAGATGTGTCCTAAAGGAAGAGAGGCAGTGGGGTTTAAGGCGGGATTTACAGATCTTAGCAGCTAGACTGTCAATGGTGGAGTGATGAAAATCAGGGATGTGCAAGAGGTCAGAAATAGAGTAGCTCAGAGATCTAGGGGGGTTGTAGGGCTGGCGTAGGTTACAGAGGAAGGGAAAAAGGAAATGGAAGGGTTCGAAAACAAGGCTTCTGACTTTTTTCTTTTTCTGCCTCAGTATCTCCTTCAAAATCCATTAACTTAACTCTGTTCTCTCAACATCTCAGACTTGTCATACCTGAACTTTAACTACCAACACCACCTAATGGTTGAGACTGTGACATTGATTTGTCTTAATCAAAGATCCTGACTCATTTTGCTCTACTGGTGGATTCTGTAATACTGGCAAACTTTCACTTTTTTCTGATTTTCATTTTGGGCTGGAGGAGGAATTTGGACAATTGGATTATTCTTTTCTTTGTCAGAACGAGAGAGCATATGAATGCAACTAATCTCTTTGCAACAACTCCAATCACATACTTCTTTTTCATGATTTTTCACCATGATCTTCTGACCAGCACTGAACTCTCTAAGTTTCATGTCTGGTTTCTCATAACTCATCTGGACTTTGTCTTTCTCTTACTTTGCTATTGATGTCAGGCTTAAGCAAACTAAACCTCGTACCTGGTATATTTTACACACTAACTGATAAGGTGAGCCACCTATTGTACACTTTGGGGTTATTCTGTAAGAGAATTGTCCAGCCTGTGTCGAAGAGGGACGTGAAAATTACTGCCTAGGTTATCACTTAGCAAATACCTCTGCAAAGACCTCTTCACAATCTGTGCACTTCTTTCTGCAACACCATCTGATGCTGGGTGATTAGTCTGATATTTAAATGTGTTTGATTTCATTCTTACTCAGAAATATTGCAAACTTCTCTGACGTAAATTAGTGGTACTGGGTATAGACTCAACCTTTATCTACTTGCTATAGTTATCATCCAATACAAGGTACTCTTTCCCTTCCACTTCAAAGGAATCAACATGTACTCATTCCTATGGTTTTCTTGTGCTTGAGCATGGAATGAAAGGAACATTGGTTGGATCGTTTCTCATTCTGAGACACATTTCATAACTGTTCACCAACCCATTAATATCCCCATCTCTTTCTTACTGCTTTTAACTGTGCATAAAGTGTTGGTCCTGTATTAAAAAATGTCAGCTGTACATTGTCTTTATCTTTACATGAGCCTTGTAATGCCTAATTTATCAGTTTGGTCCTGCTTGCTCAAAGACCACTTTGTGCTTTCTTAGCACTCTCTCAACGTCAAACATATCTTTGCTGATCCCTCTTGCAAATGGCTTGGCACAGTTTAACCATATCTTCTTAAGCTAATTCATTCCAATCAAGGCAACTTCATTCCTTTCTACTACAGCCAATTACTACAGTAATATGATGCATTGTCATTTTACTTGCCACTCTAACACTAATTTCTAACATTTGAACACTGTTTTGGAATAACTAATCAGTTTCACACCAGTTTTGCATAAGGGAATATGACTCTCCTTTTGAGATAACAGATATACCAATATATAGCAGCTGTACCAATGATCAAAATAAATTGGGAATCTCTGTCCTTCATTTCTACAGTGAGGACTGGAATTAAATCTTCAACCCAGTACTCTCATCTTCCATGTGCTGTTTTCTTGCCCTCTGATTGAGGTTCCTGCTTGATAACATAAGCTTCTGTATCCATATCTATCATACATGCATTTCAGGATTTCCAGACTCCTGAACTAACTCTAGACCTTCCACAACCTCGACCGGGTGCACAGTTGCAACCTGGAGCATTACTGTTTCCTGTCATCTGGATATGGCTGACTTTCCCACAAAGATAGTTCTTTGACTGGAAATGGGAGGGTGTAAATGGTTGGTGGCTGGCATTGCAATAGTAAATTTCTTAATCTCAAAATGTGAACTAGGCTGCCGTGGTTTGGATCTCACTGAAATGCAGTGGACCTCCCCTATTGGCTCAGAAAAAAACTCCCTTGTAATCTACAACTGTCTCTTTCTGCCGTTTCCATGATTGTGGCCTCATCTTGACCTCCTTCCACATCAGTTTATTGCCTTTGCTCAAGGCTTGACCTGTATTTTATTATTCTAACAAACAGGTTTCTCAGGTAGATTTCTAAGTTTGCGCCATACCTACAGTGATGAGAGAGTTTCTTTAATTTGAGAATGTAGTCTGCAATAGTTTCACTTGGCAGCTGTTCTTTTGACAGAACATAATTCTCAGTGAAATTTCATTCTTAATCATGCTATAACATGAGTCTAGAATTTTTTTTGAGTCTAGAATTTCATTAATTTCAGCATATTCCATCAAATTTTGATGTCTCAGACAACAATGATTTAAAAACTACATCAAAAGCATCTGGCCCCATCATGGTGAGGAAAACATGAACTTTTATCTTATTTTTTATTTTATTCGCATTCAGCCAAATGTGTAACATCAGTCCTATTTGTTAGGGCTGCATTCTCGCATTGTCCTCTTATATGTCTTCAGTGGCATTTTTTCTATTATGTATTCTGCTGACCTACCATGTATCTGAAAACAATGTGTACATGACTCAATCTTTGATATTGCTCAAAAATCCTCAAAATCAATTTTAGGATTTGCAAGAATGTGTTATAAACTTCATCAGTCCTTAATCTCTCAAATAAAATGTAAAAGAAAATTTCGATTCAGCCTTGCTGTCGTCTGTCTGTTGTATATTGCACTAAGTAAGACTAACACATTTTCAGTTGCAAGCAGCCATTATTGATCTGGGTCATGAATTTCTGGTCCCATCAAGGTGGATCTTACTGCGAGAGTTTCAGAATCCCAACCAAAGGTCCATTGACTTTCGGAAGGACCTGATGATCTTAGCAGCGGGCTGGACTGGAAATTCTGCCCCTACTTTATTTCTGCCTCCCCAAGAGAGGCAATATATGAGAAAAATCCTCCTTGGCTACTGGAGTGGTGCCAAAGGGCTGGAGGATTGTAAATTTTATACCCTTGTTCAATAGAGGGGAGGAGGAGAAACCTGATAATGAGAGGCCTGTTGGTTTAAGATGCTGGGGGAGGATTTAGAAACAATAATCTTGGACAAGTAGACAATACACAGTGACTTGGTTAAGCATGGACTAATAAAAGAGAGCCGGCATGGATTCGCTAAGGGTTTTTTTTTGGCTAACTTCATAGCATTTTTTAATGAGGCAACAAAGACAGTGAATGATGTCAGTTGGTTAATATTGTATCTGTGGACATTCGGAAGGTGTTTGATAAAGTATCACATATTAAGCTTGATAGCAAATATAAAGCTCATTAGATAAAAGGCAGCAGCAGTAATACAATACAAAAGTGGCTGAGAGATAGAATTCAGAGAATTGTGGTGAAAAGTTGGTTTTTGAACTAGAGAAGGGTGTACCATGGAGGTTTCCTAGTACAGTGGTCCTAATACTTGGACCACTGCTGATTTTGATATACATCAATAACTTGGACTTGAGGGCACAATTTCAAATTTGCAGGTGCTATGAAACTTGGAAGTGTACTAAACAATGAGGAAGGTAAATTCAACAGAACATAGACAGGTTGGTGGAGCATGGCAGAAGAAATTCAATGCAGAAAAGTGTGAGATGATATGTTTTGGTAGGACGGATGAGCAGAGACATTAAATGTGAAATGCTAAAATTTTAAAGAGGGTACAAAAATAGAGACCTGGGTGTGTTTATGCACAAATCTTTGAAGGTGGTAGGAGATGGTTAACAAAGCAGTTAAAGCATTTGAGATCCTGAGCTTTATAAATTGAAATTTGGAGTACAAGAACCAGAAATTTATGCTAAATCTATATAAAAAAACTAGTTTAGCCCAGCTGGAGTACTGTGTTAAATTTTGACCACCACACTTTGAGAAGAATGTGAAGGCTTTGGAAAGAGCACAGAAGAGATTTACGAGAACGGTTCCAGGGATGAGGGATTACAGTTACGTGGATAGACTGGAGAAGCTGAAACTGCTCCTTGGAGTACAGAAAGCTTAGAAGAGATTTGGTAACAGTTTAAAAATGAAGGATTTAGATAGAGTAAATAAAGAGAAACTATTTCCAGTGGTTGAAGAGTTGGAAATTAAAAGATACAGACTGAAGATGGAACCAGGGGCAAAACCTTTTGATGCAATGGATATTTAGAAGTTAGAATGCACTGCCTGATATAGTGGTGGATACAGATTCAATAGTAGCCTTCAAAATGCAATTGGACAAATACTTTGAAGGTGAAGAGATTTCAAGGATATGGGAAAAGAACATGGGAGTGGGACTAACTGGATTGTTCCTTGGAAGAGCTAACAGACTCATTGGGCTAAACGGTCTCCTCCTGTGTTGTACTATTCTATGAATCTATGATAAGTTTATAGAGGGTGCAAAGTGGAAGTCTGGCCAGGAAAGCATTCCAATAGATCAGGTTAGAGGTTTCAGCAGCAAATAAGCTGAGGCAGAGGGGGGGAAGATTGGGGAAATTTAAGAAGTGGGAGTAGGATGTCTTGGTCATGGGGAAGAAATGGGCTGGAATTCTCTCATCCCGCCTGCCATGGGAATTGAAGCTGGGGGAGGGGGGGGAGCGGATGCGGACCATGCAAAGGTCTATTGTCCTCAGGTGGGATTCTCTGGTTTTGAGGCAAGGGCGGCCAGAGGATCCCACTCATTGGATCAGAAACTCATCTCAGGGTCAAATATAACGCCAAGATTATGGATAGTCCAGTTCAGTTTCAGAGAATGATCAAAGAGAGGGATGGAGCAACTTGTTGCATATTGGTGCCTGTATAGCAGTAATCTGAGCATTCATGTCAGATGCCACTTTGATCCTGCAGTCTTTGTCACCGAAAGTTCCATTGCAAAGATTCCATGAGTGGCTAGATACTCCATAGTGAACTGCAATATTTCAATTATATTGAACATCAGAGCACACAGATAGCTGGGGATTTCTTCACACTAGTTATCATAATTAATGACTAATTTGCAAAGTTTTCAATGATTGCAGCAATCTTAGATGTCCAGAAACTTCCTTCTTTCAAAAGTATGTCTCCTGACTTCCAACACTGAAATGACATTCAGCCTGACTCTCTGATCTCTTCAGACTGCCAGTGGGAATTCCGATACCCTGGTGAATAGGGCATCGACCAAAAATCGGGATTCCCAATCGGCGTGAGGATTCTTGGGATTCGCCTGACCTGCCTTGCTAGCCCCGATTGGTTTCCTGCCCAGAGCGGGCGGCAGCCCGACAATTAAGTAAACCTGTTAATTTGAATGTCACTTGACAGTCATTCAGTGGCCTCTCACATTCACCCACCCTGCCAATGGGAACGGCACCCAGCGGGCTTAACATGTGCTATCCACAAGCGGAGGCATGATGGACCCCAAGGGCCCAGGGGAGCACCACCAAATCCTCATAAAAGAGGGGCATCCTACTTCTGACCACTCAAATCACAGGTCACCCCCACACACATCATGCCAACCTGACCCCCCTCCTCAGCCCCCCTTCCTCCTCAGACTGCTTACTCAATGCCCCTTCCCTCTCAGATCCCCCACATAGCCTTTCCCCCTCTGACCTTCCACATAGCCCCCCTTTCCCCCTAGATCTTCCACATTTCAACCCCTCTCACCCCTCCTTCAGAGCCCCCACTCAGCCTCCCTTCAGATGTGACTATATTGTGCCTTTAATAAATGTATTTGTGTCATGTTCCTTGTGCAGAATTTTTTTTGGTGTCAGTTCTATTTATTGGTGCCATTTTGTCTACAACTGGCAGCCTACATGGTGATGCTGCAGAAACATAATTGATCCTAATTGCAGGAATGTTTGTTTTAATCTGAGCTAATGCAGTTTTCTTATTATAGCGTTTTCCCCTGGGGTTTTTCAGAGTGGGGCTTGATTAGATTGATTGATTGGGTGGGAGAAACAAGTTCAGTTACTGCTTGGCGATCTTTAGAGAGAAGTAGCTCTCTGTCTCTTTCTTTCTCTGGAAACTGGGGCCTGCCTGAAGATAGATCTCTTTCTCTGAAGTTCTGCTGTTTGAAGATAGATCTTTCTCTGGAGGCTGCTGCATGCGAGTCAGAAGACATGTCTTTTTCTATCTCTGTCCAAAGGTATTAAAAGGCTGGAAATCCAGCATCCATGTGAAATTATATGTTTTTGAGCTAACTGATTCTGAAGAAGGATGTATGCCTGTGGGGATATTGCTTAAACTGGAACTATAGAGATAGCTAGCTGTTAAGCATTATACCTTGTCATGTTTAAGTATTTCAGTTGGTAAAAATTATGCTAATTATTTTTGTTATATTTTAACTATGTTGTTCAATGAAGTTAGTTTCAATGAAAACTACCCAATGGGTCAATAGAATCACACCTGAAGTGAAACACCTTATGCTCACACAAATGCCAAAATCAAAAAGAATTTGGGTCTATGTTAACTTCATAACATATTTTGGAGTTCATGATCTGCTCCCTAACACATGCCATATGCCTTGGCATTGCCAACAGTATGCTGCCCCTGGCACCCTGGCACTGACACCCTAGTGTGGGCCCTTGAGCCCTAAGAAGGTAGGCCCAGTGGTCATTTGCTCTTCTGCTGCTGCCAGGCTGCAGAATAAGGGTCCCCCGGGGATCCTGGAGTTTGGATGGGCTCAGGTTGGGGCAAGCGGTTAATCTAACTAGTCTCCCCTGGGATGAGGTGTCGTGGCTGGGCTGCCCCTTTTAGCCCTGGTAGACCTGAAGATCACCCGGCATGATGATTTCAGGCAGCCTTGTGATCAACATCCATATTCCTGCCTGTCGGTGGTGAAAATTCTGAAGTGGTCAGGTCACTTTAATCTCCATACCCCCCCAGTCACTTGGTAGGATTTTAAATCATTGCTACACTCCATTCTGCAGCAGAGACTTTCCTTTTTCCCTGTCATAAGTGTTGCTGTTTGGAACGTTAGTAGTCCTGAGTTGTAGCTTCACCAGGCTGACACCTCACTTTTAGGTATGCCTGGTACTATTCCTGGCATGCCCGCCTGCATGCTTGATTGAACAGGTGTTGATCCTTAGTTTGGTGATAATGGGAATATGAAGGGATATGTCAGGTCATGAGGTTGCAGATTGTGGTTATATACAATTTTGATGTTGCTGATGGCTCACAGAGCCTCAAGTATGTTTGGTCTTCAGTTACTAAGTCTGTTCAATATCTATCCCATTTAACACAGTGGTAGTGCCAAACAACACAATGAGGGTAGCCTCAATGTGAAGACAGGACTTTGTCGCCACAAGAATAGTGTGGTGGTCACGCCTACCAATACTGTCATGGACAGGCAGGCAGGTTGGTGAGGATGAGGTTATGTTTTTCTGTTTTGTTGGTTCCCTCACCACCTGCCACAGTCCCAGTCTAGCAGCTATGTCCTTTAGGACTCAGTAAGAAGTTTAACAACACCAGGTTAAAGTCCAACAGGTTTATTTGGTAGCAAATGCCACTAGCTTTCGGAGCGCTGCCCCTTCGTCAGGTCGAGTGGAGACCTGCTCACAAACAGGGCATACAGAGACACAAACTCAATTTACAGAATAATGATTGGAATGCAGTCTTTACAGATAATCAAGTCTTAAAGGTACAAACAATGTGAGTGGAGAGAGCATTAAGCACAGGTTAAAGAGATGTGTATTGTCTCCAGACAAGACAGCCAGTGAGATTCTGCAAGTCCAGGCAAGTTGTGGGGGTTACTGATAGTGTGACATAAACCCAAGATCCCGGTTGAGGCTGTCCTCATGTGTGCGGAACTTGGCTATCAGTTTTTGCTTAGCGACTCTGCGCTATCGTGTGTCGTGAAGGCCGCCTTGGAGAACGCTTACGCGAAGATCAGAGGCCGAATGCCTGTGACCGCTGAAGTGCTCCCCAACAGGAAGAAAACAGTCTTGCCTGGTGATTGTCGAGCAGTGTTCATTCATCCGTTGTCATAGCGTCTGCATGGTTTCCCCAATGTACCATGCCTCGGGACATCCTTTCCTGCAGCGTATCAGGTAGACAATGTTGACCAAGTTGCAAGAGTATGTACCGTGTACCTGGTGGATGGTGTTCTCACGTGAGATGATAGCATCTGTGTCGATGATCCGGCACGTCTTGCAGAGGTTGCTGTGGCAGGGTTGTGTGGTGTACCAGCCGTGAAGCAGCAGTGCTATCCACTGTGCTAGCGTGCCGCCCTGGTTTTTTCTGTTTATTTTTAAAAAAAACTTTAATGCAGCCTGCCTCCACCCTCCGTACTTGTTCCAGGGTCCCTTGGCCTGACTCCTGTTTCAATCCAGCACCCTGGAACGAAATACTGACCTTCCGGACAATTTTCTCCCAGGTTGGGTTTGCGGAACCGGGATATATCCCAACTCTGTGCTCCCAACCCGGGAGCGAAAATCCAGGCCCAAGTCTTCTGAACGGGAGGGAAAAATGCCACTACTGAGCCACGGCTAGGAGACAAGTGCTCAATGCAAAATTTTCCATGTTTACAATACTAAACTGACTCTTTTGTGTGCACAGTAGAGCAGTCAACAGCTAGGAAAAATTAAGTGGTTTGATTCTGGCTTCTATATGAGGCTGGCAGAAATTTAATGACATAAAAACCCAGGTTTGTCATTCTTCTACCATAATAATGGAGCTGAATTTAACAGTGTAACTTCAAGAAATTTCTATATAGCTCTTTTAATTCAGCTCTCCAGTTCTGCAGTACTGTCTGTATGAACCAGTTGCTGGTGGCTTGTTTTCCATAACTGATGACTTAACTGTGTCTATGAACCTACTGCCAAACTACAGAAAAGAGCCACAATAGTATAAACACCACGGTCACACTCCTAGACGATGGTAAACTGGAATTAAAATATAATTTAAAATTAGAGTTAAAAGTTCAATTAAAAAACAGTTTCAAGATGCTGGCTCAAACTAAAAAGTCTTCCAGAATCCAAATTAAGTAAATAATTGTGCAAACCCGGCTTTGAAAACAAAAGGAAAAGTTCCAACAGTGCATGCTCCTAGCAATGGAAATTACTAGCGTAAAGGCAATATTAACTAACTGGCATTATGAGATAAAATAAATAATTTATGCACAAAACAAGGCCTGTAAAGAATGATCCAAGTGTCTGAACAGATAGGTCCGTGGTGCATGTGATATTGGGCCCTATCTGTATTGGCTGGTTGGAGTTCCTAAGTGCTGTGGCATGAGAGATATGCCTCAATCCTTGAATATTTTTTCTTCCTAATTGTTCTTGGAAAAGGTCTTGCTAATAATAAAAAATTCTAACAGTTTGGGCAGTTGAGGACAATTTAGAAAAAAAAAACAGCACAAACTCTGCGTTTAGATTTTAAATAGGATCTGATTTTTTCAATTATTTTTTCAGCAATTAGCAAATAAAGTAAACTTATTTCATGGATTATTTGTGCCCCCATTTTGTTTAATTTTTCTTTGCAGCTTTTGGTTTTATTTCAGTTTTTTGCTTTCAGACAGCAGCTGTTCATCATTCTACCATTCGCATCTCCTCCAGACATACCTTTTGTTTCATTACTTGTCCCATTACCACTCCCTTTGGCCTTGCACCACCAACTATTTTGTCATTAATCTCTCCCGGCTTTCACCTTAACACAGATCTTCACTTTTTTCCTCTTCTTTCATTTGCTTTTAACTATTGCATTTCTAACTTTTCCTAGGCCTCGATTTTACACTCCATGTTCCATAGCAAGTTCTGAGGCCAGAGAAGGGGAGCATGTAATTACATGCATGGGATTCCCTCCAAGTTCCCCCTACCAGACCTCACACTGATCATATGCTGGGATGGCAGGGCCTCAGTTGGGAATTGTGGCCTTGTTCTAATTGAGGCCCTTAATTTTTAGATTGGCAGGCAAATGTCAGCTCAGGGAGGGAAACCCGTAAATGAAGAATGGTCAATCTTGGGAGAGTGAGGGGCCTCCATCAGAAGCACCCTTCTGACTGGGGGGTGGGGGTGATTGGGGGGGGCACCCTCCCCTTAAGGTTCAGTGACCTCCGGGCCTCCCTCCCCCCATGCCCCTGATCATTCCCCTCACAGCCCTCCAGGCCTTCCCTACTCTCCCCTGTCCTCCCGGTCCTGGAACTCCTGACACTTATATGGGCTTCCGGTTCCCGGGACTTAGGCTTTGGCTGCTCCTTGCAGTGCTCCTCCAGCACTGACGCTGGAGGGAGTGGAGAGCTGCCAGCCAAACAGATTGGTCATCAGCTATCCAAGGTAGGACTTTCTCCCGACTGAGGACGGAAGTCCCACCTTATGCCAATCAATGCTTATTAGTGGGTAAAATGGCAGCAGGGCTCTCAGAGTCAGCAGGGACTCTTCAGATGGCAGTCCCCGCTATCCTAAATATTCAGGCTCTAGTTCCAATGAAAGGTCATTGACCTGAAACATTAACTCTGTTTCTCTCTCTACAGATGCTGCCTGACCTGATGAATATTTTAAGCATCTTCTGTTTTTAACATTTGGGGTTGTGTTCTTCACAGTTCACTTTAATGTGGTGTGTACTATGCTGTAAAAATATTTTAATTTTGTCATACTGAGATTTTGTTACAAAAGGAAATGGAACTGGGTGTTCCATTGAAATAGAATCTGCTTTTTCACTTTTGGGGATTGGATTCAAATCCAATTCAGACTGTTTGGTGAAAGGCTTCTCTATCTCCTATACTCAATGAGATTGGATTGTCTCAATCTAACCATTGTGTGCATGGATCCACAACGTAAATGTCTTTAATCTGGCAACAATTATCAGCCTCACTCAGTGATGCCATGGAATGTGCAAAATGTCAAATTGGGTGCCTGAAACAGAATATGTTCCATTTCTTAGCCCAAACGCAAAATTGCCAGAAGTTATCAAGAGACTGGAGGAGAAGTTGAGAAGGATTTTGATCAGTTTTGAATATTGGCCTATTTAAGCCAAAACAAGATAAAGTAATGATTTAAATGATCAAATACCCGCATCTACTATGCAATCTTTGAATAGTCTTCAAAACAACTCAATGTTTTGTGCTTTTTTGAGACTTAGTTCTTTAGAACCTGATTTCAGAATTCAACATTGTAATTATAATTTAAATTTGTTAGATTATTAGTTCTCTTTGACACAGGCTTGATTATTTTTCAACTTATTATGTATTAAGCAATACATTTGTGCATAACATTAATCATGTCTTTAAGATAAGAGAAAGGTCAGATTTAGAGTTAACAACTGTTCCTGAACCTTCTTGATAATTAATTGTTACACATTATATTTGTCAATATTACCTTCACTATTAGAAGATCAAATGCAGAATTTAAACATCTCTCCTTCAAAAGTTCACTCCTGGAAAGTGAACCAATGACACAGGTGCTAAGTAGATAATATTGCTCCTCCAACTCCACTCTTTTCCTGATCTATGTGACTCATATTGAGAAATGGTTCTCACATATCGGGGGCGGGATTTTATGGCCTCGCTCGAGCGAGACCGGAAATTCCTGCCCGAGGTATGGACATTTCTGTTGCCCGCGCCTCGCCCACTCCAATTCCATGGTGGGCGGAGTGGTAGAATTCCGGCACAAAGATCCTCTGGTACATTTTCAGAGGTTATATTTTACATTTGAGCATTGTGCAACACAACCATTTGGAGATGGTGGGGGGGTACATCAACACTGAACCAACTCTTTTGCCACCTGTTATCCACACATTCACTTCGCAACAGAGGGTCACTGGATAGTAATCAAGAGATGGTTAATGATTCCTCTCTAAGGTCCAGAGTAATGAAGTAATTTGGAGCATCCCAGCTAGTGTCAAGAAATTCAGCCAGCCTGGAGGTTGGTAAAACAATGTTAAGCAACAGATTTGAAAAAAGTTGAGGCACTCAATTTCTTGTTCCCATTGTATTTTGACTGGTATGAATTAGGTGGACATTCATTATGTAGGCAATATGTATTATGTATTATATATCATGGTAGATATATAAAGACATTCGAGTTTTGGAGAAAGACTGACAAAAGAATAATATAAAAAAGTCTGACAGCATCAATAGAATGAAGCCCAGGAGGATTCACATATGAAAGAAATGAAGTTAAATAATCCCACAAAACCTCTTGCAAGATTTGCAGTAATAGTAAAATGAGCTTTATGAATCCCAGGGAGAGAGGTCCTGTGGGAAGGAGAAAAGAGGACAGTAGGAACGTGTATCCTTGTATGTCGTTGGCCTATACGGCGGAGCCTGGTCTCCAGTCATCACCCTTGCCATAGGACCAAATACTTGCTCTGTCAAGACCGAGTGGTAGCTGGTGTGCAACAACCATCCCACACTCATGCAAAGGCATCTTCTGCCCCCTAAAATGAAAAAGCTCATGGTCTACAGAGCAATAGTGATACCTGCCTTCCTACATGGCTCAGAGATGTGCACTATATATTGCAGGCACCTCAAAATCCTGCAGTAGTATCACTTGCACTGTCTCCACAAGATCCTGCAAAGCCATTGGCAGGACAGGCATTCCAACATCAGGGTTCTCGCTCAGGCCAACATCCCCAGCATCGAAGCATTGACCATGCTTGGTCAGCTCTGCTGGGTGGGCACATCATCTTAAACAAGCACTCTACTCGTAGCTTCAACATGGCAAGTGAGCCCCTGGAGGGCAGAGGAAATGCTTCAAGGACACCCTCAAAGTCTCCTTGAAAAAGTGCAACATCTTCATCATTACCTGGGAATCCCTGGCCCAAGACCACCCAAAGTGAAGGAAATGCATCTGGGAAGGAGCCGAACAACTTCAGTTTCATCACTGAAAGCAAGCTGAAGCCAATCATTGACAGTGAAAGGAGCACGTGGTAACCTGGGCACCCCATTCACCCCCTCTTCCAACCAGCATCTGCCCAGACTGTGACAGAGGCTGTCGGTCACGAATTGGACTCCTTTGTCACCTGAGAACTCATTTTTTGTTTGGAAGAAAGTTATCCTCAACTCCTAGAGACTGCCTAAGAAGAAGAAAAGGAACTTGAGTAGAGGCAAGAGAGAGAGGGACAGAGCTTTGAATAGGGACAGACATGGATGGAGAGGATGTCAGACAAAGTGGTCATACAAAAATTGCCAAGAACTCTCCGAAATGATTTAATCTATTAGATAGTTGCAGGTCAAACCTCCAATAAAAGACTATTTTCAAGGAATCCTCCTAATGCTAATTGACTGGAAATTGCATGCTGTTGGTCAAACATTATAATCCACGTTCGAACACTTGTAAATTGAATTCCATAATAGAATTTTATGCATCCTCTTGGCGTGTTCTGAGGCCGGGGGTGGGAGTTACGCGTGGGAGCATGAAATTGCACAGAGGGGATTTTCTTTGGGTTTCTGCCCACCTCAACCTCGCAGTGATTTTACACTGGAGCAGACAGGGCCTCGGACAGGAAGTTCACCCTTGTCCCAATTGAGGTTTTGATGTGGCTAATTAATGGCCACTTAAGGGCTGTTCCCCCCCATCTCAATTTTGGGTTACCAGGTGATTGACAGCTTGGGGGGCATCTTGGAAATGAAGAAAGTTTGATCTTCAGTAGGATAGGGAGTGGGACAAGCCTCCTTCAGAAATACCTTCTGACTGGGGCTGTCAACCTGTGGACTTCCCATCCAGCCTATCCTCTAAGACACCGACTACCCCCTCACGACCTCCCAGATCTTCCCTAAACCCTCTCCCTCAATCCTGCTATATGCCTTTGGACCCCTGACTGGGCCTCTGGTTTCTGGGACTTAGGTGGTGAGAGCTTCATGCAATGCCTCTTCCGGCCACTGCCAGGCTGTTGCTGGAGGGACTGGAGAGCTGCCACCAATCACACTCTCTGAGGCTTCTTCCTGCCTTCTGAAGCGGATGTTCAGCTTTATGCCAATCAAGGCTTGTAAAATGGTAGCCATAAAATGGTTGCAGGGCTCTCAGCATCAGTAAGCTTGGCTTTCCTGCCCACTCTTCTCCTAAAACCTCAGGCCAGGGTTTCTGACAGTCAATTCTGGCAGAAAATTATGGTGAGGTGCTGCACAAGTTCCCAACATGCATTTAGAATACATTAGGCTCATTAATTAAGAATTAAAATAGAAATATAGCCACAATATTTAGGTGGAAGAGGTAGATTTTTACTTGTAGCAGTATTTGGGGGGCTGGAAGCCCTGCCCATTTTAAAGGAATAGGCCTCTTTCGAATCAGGCTAGCAAACTGCAGCCAGAAATCAGGTATCTTGGGGCAGCCCACCAGCTCCAGGCCTCCATAATCTCGAGTCACAAGGTACTACCTAAGAAGCCTTGTTGAGTTCCTGCAGCACATCTATGAGATGGCGCACACTGCTGCCACTGTTCATCAGTGGTGGAGGAAGTGAATGTTTGTGGAATGGATCCCAATCAATTGGGCTGCTTTGTCCTTGATAGTGTCAAGTTTCTATAGAATTGTTGGAACTGCATTCCATCATAGATGGTGCACAGGCATTGGGGAGTCAGAAAATGAATTAATTGTGTAGGATTCCTGGCTTCTGACCTGCTCTTGTAGTTACAGTTTTTATATTGGCTTGTCCAGTTCAGTTTTTGGCCAGTAGTAACACCCAGGGTGTTGATAGTGGGGGAAATTGTTTCATTTCTTCTGCTTCCTCCTCTTGGTGACCACCAAGAGGAGGAGGCAAAAGAACCCTAGGCAATGGACAGGGCCCGACTGGGTCGACGTACTCGGGATGGCCTCATAGCATCTTGCTTTGGGGATAAGCAAGACTACGGATCAAATAGCTCTCCCACCACGAGGACTAACATTTCATCACTGATGTGGTGCTAGCAAAGAGCTGAAGCTATTGGTCATACTCTGCAGGAGAATGATGATGACTTGCATTGAGGACAGAGGGATGCTCCTCTCATCCTCTACAATATCTGACTCCTGCCTGACAGGGAACTTAATGCATCCTGCCATTGAATGGGCTTATCATCGGGTTCAGAAACATGGGATGTGCAGTGTCAGCTACTACAGGCCCCATCCATGTCAGGGATCTGGTGTTCATATCCATCTTAAAGCCGAGGTGGGCAGCCTGGTAGCAACTCGATAACCCTTGGCCTCGTGAGGACTATGAGACAACGTTTAGACACAAGTAGGAGGTGGGTTCACCCTTCTTTGAATGGGGATAGGGAATGGGCCTGCAAGCAGCAGTGTCTCCTTACTGCGTCACTGGTGTGGGAGGGACATAATACTGCCATTCTCACACTCAACAGGGATAAGGCGTTGGGTGAGCATGGTGGTTCCCAAGGTCCTTGGTTCCCCAAGGTTGGTGGCATGAACAGACAGGGTGAAGGCTCTGGGATGAACAATGTGAATTTTAATGCCAAACATTCAAAACCATATGGTGACCTATTGTTAGAGAATTTCAAAATACTCTGGATTTAAAACACTAATAAAAATTACTAGAACTAAGTCGATTAACTTTGTGATAAGGATCCAGATTGTCTTAAATATATTACAGAAAGTACTGTCTGCATAGAAACACATATCAGCAGTTAAAAGATTTAAACATGTATTTTGGATTTTAAAAGGTATTTCAGATGTGCACTTTGGCCAAAATGCAGGCTGCCCCGAGGCATAATGGGATGGGAGCTGTTCTTTCAGAACAACACCAGGTTAAAGTCCAACAGGTTTATTTGGTTGCATGCGTGGCTTTTGCTACCAAATAAACCTGTTGGACTTTAACCTGGTGTTGTTAAACTTCTTACTGTGTTTACCCCAGTCCAATGCCAGCATCTCCACATCATAACTTTCAGAACAATGCAGTCACAGAGTACAATTTTTATGAGTATAGGTCAGAGAAAGTACAGATTCCCAGACTTTAAAATGAATAGGATTATTCATTTTTTCTGATAAAGGTAGCTCACCAGACCAATAGGAACAAGAACATTTGACCCTATGATTTGCGTAAGAGAAATTGCTAAGAGAAGGGGGAGGAAATTACATTTGAACTCTCTGGGCACAGTAAGGAGTCTTACAATGCCAGGTTAAAGTCCAACACGTTTATTTGGTAGCACGAGCTTTCGGAGCGCTGCTCCTTCATCAGGTGAGTGGAGAGTTGGGTTCACAAACAGGGCATAGATAGACACAAACTCAATTGCAAGATAATGGTTGGAATGCATTGTCATGTGTCTTGAAGGCCACCTTGGAGAACTGCTTATCCGAAGATCAGAGGCTGAATGCCCTTGGCTGCTGAAGTGTTCCCTGACAGGAAGGGAACACTCCTGCCTGGTGATTGTCGAGCGGTGATTCCACTCACATTGTCTGTACCTGTAAAGACTTGGTTACCTGTAAAGACTCGCAATTCCAACCATTATCTTGTAACTGAGATTGTGTCTTTATATGCCCTGTTTGTGAACTCAACTCTCCACTCACCTGATGAAGCAGCAGCACTCCGAAAGCTCATGATACCAAATAAACCTGTTGGGCTTTAACCTGGTGTTGTGAGACTTCTTATTGTGCCCACCCCAGTCCAACGCCGGCATCTCCACATCATTTGAACTCTATGATTAGTGTTATAGAAGTTGCTAGGAGACAAGAGGATAAGAGCTTCTGGATTCTACAACCAATAAACACCCGTGTTGTCAGAGGGCAGGATGCAGTTGGCTAAGTATATGACATTTATTTATAATGATTGCCCTGTACTGATGATGATTGATTCATATCTGGTGGGGATGAACCAGGAGGCAGGAAAAGTGATTTTGGAGATGTATAATTACGTTGGCAAATATAATGCAACTTCAGAAAGGCATTAGACTACTTGATGTCTCCTCCCATCGTACGTTGGTCAATAAAGAACGTCTTTCACTGGGATACTGCTATGTCGCGAGTCTTTGAATTAGCTAAAGTAAAGCTCAATAGTTAGCCTCTGAAAAAACCCCATCTACAACTATCTACACAGGTGACCTATATTCACCTGTGCCCACTAAGTGACGACAGTTTCTCAATCTCCCTCACTCTCAAACTAAATCTAAGTGCTTCCCCAGGATCCGCATTTGAGATTGAGATGGCCTGCTGACTTTCACGTCCTGTTGCCTGAGATGACCTTGGCATACGTCTCCTGGGAGGCTAGGACTTGGAGGGTCCAAGCCTGCTTTTGGGCAGCACGCATGTTTGAATGTTGCCCTCCTCTATGTCTGGGACTGGAGGTGTGATGCTCACAGGTTGGAGAGTGTTAGATGGCTGGAGATGCCCAGGGTCCTGTTGCTGGAGGATTCCAAGTTGCACTCCTGCTGATCCGTTTCCATTCAGGTTCCCAGGAGCCCCTGTGCTCTTCCATGGGATAGAGGGGCAGCTGTAGTAAGATCCAGAAACCTCATCGTCCTCTGGCACAGACACTTATGGATTCCCACCAGTGTCTGCACCATGCATATGAAGTCCTGCACCATGGCGTTCATGCCCCCAGACGTGGAGGTCAATGCTGAACCATGGCGCAGACATTACCTGTCATAAAGTGCACTTCCTATGCCAAGGTCTCCACTGTGGATGTCACCCTCACCCTTGGCCCCATCTGCTCGGAAATAGGGTGAGGGGACTCTTCCAATTGGCTTTACAGTCTGAGGAGGAATGCTATCATCCCTTCCTGATGCTCGCGACTGCCTTTGCAGCTCCAGCATTTATAGGATGAAAGGGTCCAGAGACACATCATCGGGCAGGGCTCAGCAGAATCCTGAGCTCCGGCATCCCTGAGTGCCAGTTCCCTGGGACATCCCTGCTTCCTCCTGCTGTGGATCTTCAGCTGTGAGTTGCTCACCAGTGTGTGGCCCAGAAACCCTGACTTAGTGATCCCACCGAGTTGTGAGTATCTGTGGTGGTGCCGCATGTGGGTGATAGCTGTGATACGTCTCCCATGGTGAGACTGGAGAAGTCCACACACTGTGTGAAGTTTGCACATTCTCCCTGTGTCTGCGTGGATTTCCTCCGGGTGCTCCGGTTTCTTCCCACACTCCAAAGATGTGCGGGTTAGGTGAATTGGCCATGCCAAATTGCCCCTTGTCAGGGGGACTAGCTAGGGTAAATGCATGGGGTTAGGGCCTGAGTAGGTTTGGGGTCGGTGCAGACTTGATGGGCCGAATAGCCTCCTTCCACACTGTAGCTTTCTATGATTCTACGATTCTAAGTCTTGTTGGAGTCGCTAATGTCCGGTGGATCCAGGGCCATGAGGATTGTCCAGCCAGTTCGACTGGTCAGCCTGCAAGAAAAGGGAGATAGCATCAATGCCAATGGGAGATGGAGGGAACATTGGTTACTCACTTGAGACTTGGGGAATGGCAGCATGTCTTGAGATTCTCACATTTGTCTGCTGTCCCCACTTCATCAACAGTGCAGGTGTGGTCTTTCTCCTCTCTAGCCAACTCGAGGGCTCACTCCTCGAAATGCGTGAGGGTTCTGAGGTTGGGCATGACTCCATTGGCTGCTTGTTGTGGTTGGGTTTGTCCTGCAATGACACAGATAGGAAGAGTGTAGGTGGATGTCGTGAGACTGAAGATAGTGATGAGGTGTGGCAGGTGTGGGGCTTGAATGGGAGCTGCAGTTTGAAGACCAGAGCAACTGTTAGGGACAAATATGGTGATTGTGGGAGGGAGATGAGGGCCGCGTGCCTGGTGTTGACAAGTCTCAATGTAGCTGGGTGAGAGATGGAGTTGGAGATGCAAGGGCTATGCAAGGGGGCCCAGAGGGAGAGTGGGGGTTGTTCACTTACCCTGGCTGAGTGAAGAAGATCATTCATCTTCTTCTGACACTGCTGTCCCGTCCTCTTCTGGAGTGTGCTAGCACTTACCATGGCTGCCTCGGTGTCCCAGACGGGGGTGGTGATCCTGCCGGAAGGCCTCTCCTGGAGAGAGGGTAAAGTGTTTCCCACCTCTGCTCCACTCCATCCAGCATTCTGGTGAGGGTTCCCTCCGAAAGCTGAGGCATGGACCTCTCAGCTGCCTTCCCATGCAGTCGTTCTGGAACTAGTGCTGGGAGCCATTTATATGGAGCTCCCCAGTGCTTGCAGCAATTAAGTTGTTGCAGGGTAGGCGAATCAGAGGGTACACGCTGCATCTGTGACATGATTCTCGTGGGCATAAAAGTTTTCACTAATCAGGCATAAGATTTGATCCAAAATCACGCTGGCACGGTTGGCAGGAATCATTCCGTTTTTCACACTGGATCGACGCTCTGGCATTTTTTTGGTAAGATTTCGCAGTTGTAATTCCAGATTTTTATTGATTTCAAATTTGATCATCTGCCGTGGTGGGATTCAGACCTGGGTCCACAGAGCATTGCCGTGGGTCTCTGGACTATTAGTCTAGTGATAATACCACTATGCCACTGCCTCCCATCTGTGATGGTAATGCCATTGAATATCGAAGAATGCTGGTTAAATCCTCTCTTGTTGAAGATGATCATTGCCTGGCATTTGTGTGGCAAGATTGTTATTGCTACTTATTAGCCCAAGCCTGGATATTATCCAGGTCCTGCTGCATTTGGACATTGACTCCTTCAGTATCTGAGGAGTTGTGAGTGGTGTTGAACATTGTGCAATCATTGGTGACCATCCCACTTCTGACTTTATGATGGAATGAAGGTCATTGATGAAGCAGCCCATGAGCAAGTGAAAAAGAAACAATATCCAGTATAAACGGACCTTCAGCTTTCTCTGGCTGGCCAGCTGACAGTCCCAGTAAATATTGCTACAGCTACACCAATGAAGTGCGAGGTCATTGTTCACCATTTTGGGAGTATTAAGAGTTGAAAGTTCAGCCCAAAATCTTAACTACTCCTTTTGTTGAATGTAACTTAACTTTTAAAATCATTCTTCATAAAGCCACCATTAAAAAATCAACTTGCTTTTGAACAAACTCCTATTATAAACCAGATTATTTGTTCCATTAGAGTTCTTGGGAATTTAATTGAATCTAAGCAGAAAGTCCTTATTAATAATCACAGCAATGATGAAGCTGTTAACTGATGCGTAGCATACTGCAGTTTTCCAGGATGAGTGACTAAAGAGAGCACAAGAGTAAACATGACTGAAAAAAACATTAACAGAGTTAGTATTGTCATGATAATGGAGGAAAAATCCTGAATTTCGTTTGAAAATTGTAATAACTCAGGGCGCCAACTGGAAAGGAATGGTGTTTTATTTTGTAAAGCAAAAGTTAAACCACAAACCTGTGGTATATGTACATGTTCCATCTGGGACAACAGAATAATGGACCCACTCAGGGGCCCGCATTATAAAGGGCTTGGGATATGAGTTCCACCTGTTTAGATGATTACCTATCACCACAGGAACTTGTATGCTACAAATCCTAGTGGGAGGTTAATCAGGCATTCCCCATGTAAGTCCTAGGGTTTATCACGGAAATACTGAACTTTAAATAAAACCTGTGTTTTACAAGCCAAAGATCGCTGAGGATATAAATTCAGTCACTGGCTGAATTGCTGATGGGTGATACTAAGAGAGAGACAATGAAACTGCACCCTGTTTCCAGATGATACATCAAAAGCTGTACAGAAACCACCTGCCATCCCCTGTGGAGATAATTGGAGCTAATACGAGCTGATTATAATCTCTGCAGAAGTTATAAACTGTGAGCAATGTCTCAGACAAGTTTGTGGATTTTCACTTACCAGAAATATACAAAGACTGGGATAAAATTGTGGTCAGTGTCAACTAGTGCTGCATGTGACACAAGAGGAGTGACAGCAGTAGCAGACCCCTGCAAAAACTTTTTCGCAGATAACTCTCTCTTTTTAATTGCTGAAGCAAGCCAAGTCAGCAAAGCCACAGCTGAAAGAGAAACAGGGCAGCTTCTCAGCTAAACAGCAGCACACTAGAAACTCAAAACCGACTGTTCTCCTACTGAAGTCAGCGCTACAGGAATCACAAATTGCAACAACCGTATCTTTCTATCACCTACTCTTCACAGACAAGTCAAAGACTGATTTGTATATTTATTTTTTATTTACTTACTTTTGGAGTCAATTTTCATTTCTAATCTGTGTGAATTTATAAGCGTATTTTTCTTGCGTTTCATAGTTAATAAATTCACCCTTTCCTAAACTCAAGAAAGCCTGGTTAAATTGGCTCATTTTAAAACATAAGTATATTTTGCTGGAAAAAGGGATTCTTTTAAAATTAATCTTGTTGTGATCAGCAGAGGGAGTTGAATAAAGAAAGGGAGCCAGTTCATCCCTCATCACCCAGGGTCTAACAATTTGGGAGTATCCATCCGGAAATTAACAAATTGGGGAACAGTATTTGTAAAGAACATAGGAACATAGAAAGAACATAGGAAAAGAGTAGGCCATTCAACCCCTCACGCCTGTTCTGCCATTCATAAGAATAAAAGAAATAAGAGTAGAGTTAGACCACATGTTCCATCGAGCCTGCTGCACCATTATGTACTATCATGGCTAATCTTGGGTTTCAACTCCATTTTCCTGCCCGCTCCCCATGTGCCTTAGTTCTCTGAGAGACCAAAAATCCACCTGTCCCAGTCTTGAATGTATTCAATGATGGGGCACCCACAACCAAATAGGGTAGAGAATTCCAAAGATTAACAATTTTTTTAGTGAAGTAATTTATCTGCATTCCAGTCCTGAATTATAGGCCCCTTATCCTAAGACTGTGCCCCTGTTGTAGAGTCCTCGACCAGTAGAAAAAAAACTCAGGGTCCATCCTATCAAGCCTCTTCAAAATTTGTTAGGTTTCAATGAGACTGCCTCTCATTCTTCTAATGTTCAGAGGATATATGTCCAATTTACTCACCTTCTCATCATAAGACAACTCCCTCATCCCAGATACCAATTTAGTGAACCTCCTCTGTACTGCCTCCAAAGCAGGTTTCTTTTTTTAAAATCATAGAATCCCTACAGTGTAAAAGGAGGCTATTCGGCCCATCGAGTCTGCACCGACAACAATACCCAGGCCCTATCCCTGTAATCCCACATATTTACCCTGCTAATCACTTGACACTAAGGGGCAATTTAGCATGGCCAATCAACCTAATCATAGAATCCTTATAGTGCAGAAGGAGGCCATTCGGCCCATTGAGTCTGCACCAACTACAATCCCCACATATTTACCCTGCTAATCCCCTGATACCAGGATCAATTTATCATGGCTAATCAACCTAACCCACACATCTTTGGGCTGTGGGAGGAAACCAGAGCACCCGGCGGAAATCCACACAGACACGGGGAGAATGTACACCCTAGCCTCTAAAACATCAACACGTTCAAATTTTTCACCTTTGAAAATATTCTGTTTCTTTATTCTCATGCTAGGTATACATGGCGAGGTAGTAAATTGGATAAGACACTGGCTCAATGGAAGAAGCCAGAGAGTGGTTGTGGAGGATTGCTTCTCTGAGTGGAGGCCTGTGACTAGTGGTGTGCCGCAGGGATCGGTGTTGGGTCCATTGTTGTTTGTCATCTATATCAATGATCTGGATGATAATGTGGTCAATTGGATCAGCAAGTTTGCTGATGATACAAAGATTGGAGGTGTAGTGGACAGTGAGGAAGGTTTTCAAAGCTTGCAGAGGGATTTGGACCAACTAGAAAAATGGGCTGAAAAATGGCAAATGGAATTTAACGCAGACAAGTGTGAGATATTGCACTTTGGAAGGACAAACCAAAGAAGAACGTACAGGGTAAATGGTAGGACTCTGAAGAGTGCAGTTGAACAGAGGGATCTGGGAATACAGGTACAGAATTCCCTAAAAGTGACGTCACAGGTGGATAGGGTCGTAAAGAGTGCCTTTGGTACATTGGCCTTTATAAATCGGAGTATCGAGTATAAAAGTTGGAGTGTTATGGTAAGGTTATATAAGGCATTGGTGAGGCCGAATTTGGAGTATTGTGTACAGTTTTGGTCAGCTAGTTACAGGAAGGATGTAAATAAGATTGAAAGAGTGCAGAGAAGGTTCACAAGGATGTTGCCGGGACTTGAGAAGCTGAGTTACAGAGAGAGATTGAATAGGTTGGGACTTTATTCCCTGGAGCGTAGAAGATTGAGGGGAGATTTGATAGAGGTGTATAAGATTTTGATGGGTATCGATAGAGTGAATGCAAGCAGGCTTTTTCCGCTGAGGCTAGGGGAGAAAAAAACCAGAGGGCATGGGTTAAGGGTGAAAGGAGAAAAGTTTAAAGGGAATATTAGGGGGGGTTTCTTCACGCAGAGAGTGGTGGGAGTGTGGAATGAGCTGCTGGATAAAGTGGTAAATGCACTTTTAACATTTAAGAAAAACTTGGAAGGGTTCATGGATGAGAGGGGTGTGGAGGGATATGGTCCAAGTGCAGGTCAGTGGGACTAGGCATAAAATGGTTCGGCACAGACAAGAAGGGCCAAAAGGCCTGTTTCTGAGCTGTAATTTTCTATGGTTCTATGACCAAAGTGAATAACTCAAACTTTCCTATATTATACTCCAACTGCCATCTTGTTGCCCACTCACCTAACCTGTCTATATCTCTTTGCAGCCTCTCTGTGTCCTCTCCAGAGCTTACCTTTGCATTAAGCTTGGTATCATCAGTAAACATAGATATATTACTCTCTGTCTCTCCTTCTAAGTCATTAATAAAGATTGTAAATAGCTGAGGCTCCAGCACTGATCCTTGCGGTACTCCATTCTTCATTGCCTGAGAAAGCTCCATTTATACAGGCCATTGTAATATAGATGTATATATTGTATGTTGGGGTTTGGGATGCAGACTGCCCCGTTAAGAGCGCAGGTTAGGTGACCCTTGAACAATTAGCTCCTCCCAGTGTGAGGCCCTGTTGGGCAGTCTTAGACCTGACTGTGAATGAGTGCAGACCTTCATTAAAGAGCTCCCAGTATTCAAGTTATCAAGTCTACCTTGTGATTCTTCGTGCCTCCTTAGTTCATAGGGACATACAGAATAACTGGCAATGAGGCTGCTTCACAGCCTATGCATTCTGCTGGCGTTCCGTTCTGGCAAAAGGGGAGGGGATAGAGCATTGCTCCAGGACTTCAACCCTTGAAGAATGGGTAGTAGTGTGCTAACCACCGTTGCTTCATTTTGAACAGCCTGTTCAAGGGGAAGTAGAACTTGCCTGGGAGCTGTTCGAAAACGTCGTGGGAAGCAGGCACTGAGGGGACTAGGGCTGTGGGCAGTTATCAGCGGTGGCGGGAGAAGGCTTCAAGCCTAGACTCATGTGAAAGCAGGCGCTGAGGGGACTCAGGCTGCAGTCCATGACGGCGAATGAGTGTTAACCTCTGTCGTCGCGGGAAATGGACGCCGAGGGGACTCAGGAAGCGGACACCAAAGGGACTCGGGCTGCAGTGGCCGTTGGCAACAGTAGAAGGAGGCTTCAGGCCTACACTCATTTGGCAGGAAAAATTCCTGCCGACAGGAAAACAAAATGGCAGCCAGATTCGGGGTCATAGGCCCCATCGATGAAGAGGCAGAGAGCTGGGTACCTTATATAGAGTGCTTCGGTGTTTATCTGGCGGCAAATAACGCTGGCAAGAACCTCATTGTTCCAGTTTTCTTGAGTACCATAGGGCACAAGACCTTCGCTGGTACAACCTGACAACCAGCTGAGAATACTTACCAAGAATTGTGCAATGTATTAGAAGCTCATTTCTCTCCAAATTGATTGCTGAGCGTTTTCGATTCTACAAACGAGACCAACATGAAGGAGAGTCCATTGTACAATTCATGGCAACTCTGAAGAGACTGGCTGAGCTGTGCCAGTTCAGAAATGTACTCCAGGAAGCTTTACAGGACCGGCTGGTATGTGGCCTCTGGCATGAAGCCATTTAGCGGAAGATATTGGCTGAAAAGAATTTACAGTTTAAGTCTGCATTAGAGATCGCAACTTAGCCACCAGAGGAGAAGCACAGTTGGTTGTCAGTGTCCAGATTCACAAGGTAGTGGAAGCCCCACAGGTTTCGGCACTGCAAGTTGAATGCTGCCAATGTAGCAAGACAAGCCACAAGCAATCGAATTGCTGAACACACGATGCTACCAACGTCACAAGTGCAAGTGAGTTAGTTGAATTGCCTGGAGCAACTAAGTCCAGAGGGAGGGAAAAAAAGGTCCATGTTGCCAGCCATGGAGAGGATAGGGAGTCAACTGGATCTGCAGAGGAAGCAAGAGTTCAGGCATCTTTGGACTGTGGGAGGAAAGCGGAGGCCCCAGAGAAAACCCATGCAGACATGGGAGAACATGCAGACTTCGCACAGACAGTGACCCAAGCCAGGAATCGAACCCGGATCCCTGGCGCTGTGAGGCAGCAGTGCTAACCACTGTGCCACCGGTTTCTGGGGAAAGGACAGCCGTGGAAGTGGACAAAAGAATGTGAGGAGGCCTACCGGGAGGTAAAGCAGGCTTCGAAAAGATCGGAAATACTAGTTCACTTCAACCCAAAGTTAACAGTGCAACTGGCATGCGACGCCTTGCCCTATGAGGTTAGGGCTGTCCTGTCTCACATTATGCCAACCGGGGTGGAAAGACCCATAGCATTCATTTCTAGATTGTTGACAAAGGCTGAGGAAAAGTATGCTCAGGTGGAAAAAGAAGGCTTGGGCATTGTCTTTGGTTCAAGAAGTTTTATCACTGGTACCGTAAGTCAGAGAAACACAACAATGCGGATGCTCTATTAAGGCTACCTTTGCCTGGAGAATACTGGTCGAGTTTCCTCAATTTCTCCCAATAGGACAATCCCGCCATTGCAGGGATTAGTCTGCTGGACCTCTGTTGCAAATATGAAAATAAGGTTATTCCTTGACAGGAATTTTCTTACTCTAGGGTTTCGTATAAATCCCAACAACTACATCCTCTCTAAGGTCCATATATTTTCCTGAGGTGCAATGCTCAGAATAAAAAGCAGTACTTTAAATCCAGTTTAACCAGAGCTTAACCAGAACTGTAACATAACTTCTAGATGTTTGCATTCCAGCCCTTGAGATAAAGGTCAACATTCCATTAGCCTTTTTAATTATTTTTGTATCTTTCTATCAGCTTTTGTTGATATCTGTACAATGAGCCCCGTATCTCTCTGCTCCTCTACTGTCCCTAGCTTCTTACCATTTAGACTCTGATCTACCTTTCTAAGACCCAAAATGGAAGACCTTACACTTTGCCATATTGAACATCTACCATAATGTTGCCCACTCATTTAATCTGTCAAAGGCCTTAGAAATTTTCTGCTCACATCTGCAAACTTAACGTCATCAATAAATTTGGATATGTATAGCTTTCTCCTTAATCTAAGTTTGGGTAAATTAGCAAGCTTTGAAAGAAAAGTCAGCCCTTAACAGAATAATTTTGGATAAGAATATATTCCTTGTTGGAAAATGCTATCTCGCTCAAAAGGAACTATACTGAAGCCTAGTTTATTAGCCACTGTTGAATGCTACAGATACGATAAAATTAGAAACAATTTCACCCAAAGATTCACCGAATACAGGTTTGTAACTCAACCAGTTGCTATGGATACTGTTTCTATAAGACAAACAATATATCATGGATGTGCAGGATCCTCTCATCCTGCCCTCAAGTCGCTGGATATACGGTAACCTAGGTTACACACTATAATGGGGGAATCATCAGCAGCAAGGCAGCAAGGTCTGGATAAAAAAATTCACATGTTCTACATTTTTTACATATCTGAAAACAATGTTCAGATTGTAATTGTATTTCTGTTTATTTTCCTCCTCTTTTGAAAATTAATTTTGTGCCCTTTTAAGCCCACATTCCGAACCATGGAGAAATGCATGTGAACCTAAACTGCCAACATTGACATAATATCGTTGAATCGAGCGTTAGGCCTACAGTGGGATTACCACTGGACGGCAAACCCGTTGTGACGCTCCAGGCCGCCGTGCCAGCTCCGATGAGGTTCCCGCCCAGAACAGGCAGAAATCCGATCAATATTCAAAAAGCCTAATATGCATTTAAATTTACGGCTGGAATCCCAATTCAACACCCTCACATGATGCACCCTTCCTGCCAGCAGGAAGTCCAGCAGGTAGGCTTTGGTGCAGCTCCTGACGAAGCTGGACCTGACATCTTGCATTCCGAAGGGAGGGACAAGGAGGTAGGTGCTGTGCCCATGTGTGCCCTTCTGTCACAGACAAGCTGCAGAAGGAGGGTCCCCCAAGGGACCGGGGGATTAGGTGGGTTCGGGCTAGTGGTTTCTCTTGTCCTTGTTGCCCTGGAAAAAGTGGTGTTCACTTTCAGGATGGTGATTTGGGACATCATTCTGGGAAAGATATTCATTATTGTCTCTATCCCTTAAAACTTCTGAAGTGCCCTGGTCACTTTGATATATGCCCCATGGACATCTGGAAGTCTTTAAAATCACTGCAGCACTCTATTCCACATTAGGGATTGGCCCTGGTTAATGTCAGAAGCTCTGGATGTTAAATGACCTCTCTAAAATGCTTTTATAGAACGGACCTGTCAGTTTTTAGGGAGATCCCATTGCTTTTTCTCATAAGGCACAGCTGCTCTGAAACCTCTTTGAAGTGCTTTGATGGACAGCAGGAACTGTGTTTCACTAGCGAGTTCCCTTTTAAAATTGAAAGAGTAGCATCTGGTATCTGGTTCCTTTGAAATGCTTTGATTGACAAGTTTGATCACTTACCCACTAGCCAGGAGCTATGTTTGTGTTCTTTCTCTCAGAGCTTCCATTGTTCCTAACTACAATGTTTATAAACATTCTGCCTTTGATTGACAGGTTGGATCATTTATGAGGTTTCACTTCCTCCTTTTTAACCACAATGCCGAAATGTCGTTTTGGTGAGAAAACCTGTGTGATTCGCATTGGCATGTCCAGTGCGAATAAGATCATATTTTCTGCACATTTAGTCATTCTTTGGGAGAGGGGTGAGTTTTGCACTGGTTTTGAGAGAGGCGGGGCCTAAACACACTGGCAAGCTAGGCTTCACAGAGATCGGATGCCATTTTTAAAGAGTTCTCACAGCCTTCAGGTTCAGGAGATAGTGCTAGCATTGCGCAGTACCCATCCAACACTGCAAGGGTGGTGTCCGCAGTGGAAAGCCTGGGGCAGGAAATGGGTGGCAGGGTCCAAGGCCAAGTCACTGAGAACCATGGCTGAGGGCACAGGGAGCATGCTCGAGACACAAAGAAGCTGCGGACTTCTAGAGCATGGCCCAGTCACAGCGGGCCATCGCTGAGGGGCTCCAGAGCTTGGCCAATTTCAGAGGGCACTTGCTGAGGGGATCCAGAGCTTAGCCCAGTTGTAGAGGGCTATTGCCGAGGGCTCGCATTCCATGGGGCAGACATAGTTGGGCCTCCAGGACTGGTGATGCCGAGGTTTCTGGAGTTCACGTCAGCTGCCCCTCCATCCCATGGAGTATCCCAGGGGCAAATAAGCACACTAATTTAGGAGGAAGGGCTGGAGCCTTTCACCTGGGAGATTCCAGCTGTGGCCAGGCCTTCCAACTCCCCCCTTCTTGACACCGGTGTATCTCCTAAGCAGCGGGATGAACAAGGTGCCTCGGCTAAATCCGTGACACCTGAAAGTTGGCTGGGGCACTTCAGGTCCCGGACCACAAGGGACACTCACCAAATGCATCACAGGCCACGGGGCATGGAGCGCAGCTGACCCCCTCCACATCTGATATGAATTCTGGGACGGTCACCTTGACGTAGCGGTAGGCCACGTAACATTAAGAAGTTGTAGGGTCACCAATAGGTGGCCAAGGAGAGCGAGGAGGTGAGTACCA
Source organism: Mustelus asterias (assembly GCF_964213995.1). Taxonomy (NCBI): domain Eukaryota; kingdom Metazoa; phylum Chordata; class Chondrichthyes; order Carcharhiniformes; family Triakidae; genus Mustelus; species Mustelus asterias. Next base: position 88,078,737 of record NC_135808.1, on the reverse strand, counting down.
CTGAGCACCAACCTCCAGGGTGTGGGGGGTTGGGAGGCTGAGCGTCTCAGCCACTGCCATGGTGCGCAGTAGGGGCATGCCGAGATGCAGGGGTTTTGGGCGACTCATGCCAGTCTGGGGGTCCTCAGGTCCGGGGTCGTTACTGGCTTGGGGCTCATGTTATGTTTATTCCCCCAGCAGCTGAACAACGCCCGAGGGTTTGCATATGAGGTCAAGTCCCAATCCCAGTCCACTAACAGTAACAAGCAACAAGCCTGGCAGCTGTTGCCCCAATCAAGAATCAAGAGAGCTCTGCAGGTGTTAACACAGTTCTTCACAATGTATTGACTCTGCAGTGTTCCTTACAATGGTTTCTCCACCGTCTGTCAGAAGCTCAAGTCATTTTTGGAAACCAGTGCACCAGACGTCCAGATGGTGCACTCTTGTCTATGCTTCTATGGTTCCCCACGGGGACCCCCTCACAGCAACCCTTATGCTCTCCCTGCCTGCTGTGGCAATGGTCAGCAGCCCATTGTGGTGGCGCATGGCATCGGGCATGGTGCCGGGTTGCCAGCATCTAAACTTATGGGGACATGGGTTGCTGGGAAGAAGTGAGGGGCCCAGGATGGATAACCTTTCAGACTGTCTCTGCCTCTCTCTCTCCTCCAACAATCCTCCCCTCCACCTCCAAAGAGCAAATATGGATTTTGCTTGAGCCAGTAGAGCTGGCAGTTATACTCGTGGTTCCTGAGGTGGAAGAGGTGGTCCTGACCACATGCAGTGGCAAGTCAGTGTCTCTGCTGCTGCTCTATTGCAATGAGTAGAATTGCCAACTGAACTGGCTCCATGCTTTTCCAGAATGATGCACTGAAAAGGGAAGAACACCAGAGTGAATTCTGAGAATTCTGACAGAGCCTTGACCCTCATCTCTCAAGCCTCTGGAACTTCCACCCAAGCGCTTCCCACTTACTGAGGGCCTCCCCGTTATTCCTTACACCATCCCCTCTGAGACTATAGCCACATCCCCACATTGATCCCTCTTACCTCCACCAGGTTGAAGTGCATGGACCCTCCAGTGGCATCTAACCCCTGAATTCGTCCCACCTCCCAAAAAAAGTGGAATGATGTAAAAGGGCAGTTGAATGGATGCATGAGACCAGCATCCTGATAAAGTACTTTAAAGATGGCCCCTATCATGACACTGAATGGGATGAGTGGTGATCGACATCACCATCACACCTTGCATAGGGGTTCACATCAGTGTAATCTGTGTCATGTCAAAGCTTGTATGAGCTTTGTGTCTTCATGCTTGGGCCTAGTGTTCCAAAGAGTTAGGGGCTTGGCTCCAATCAGTGGCATTGATCTTTATCTCTGGAGATTTAATCGGCAGGATTGACTAGTCAGGGAAGGGTGAAGTTGTCGTTATGGCAACTGGCTTTGTCTTCTGGCTGACGAGGCATAGCGATACTTGAGCGGACTGCAATTAGTAGGTCAAGCACATTCTTAAAGGGTATCCTCATTCTCCCAGGTCACAAGGGCTGTAGAGTTGAACTGCCAGCCATCAGCTACAGCCATGCACAACAAGATTTATTCCTGACAGCCAAACTTCCCTGAGAAGGGATTTGAAATGCTATGCAGCTGAACCCCTTTGGGCTCACACTGTTGCCTGAGTGTGGGATTCAAAACACACTGCAGTCGCCCTCCCACAAGCCTCAGGAGGCAGGGAAGCACCCCATTTCTGAGACACACAGTCTGCTCTTGCAGCCTGGCTTCTCACAGAACCTCACCCAGGGACCTCATAGTCATCCCCAGTACTGCCCCTCTGTATTAATCTCTTCCTGCCCACTTTCAAGCTCCCAGTAAAGAAGGGCACTTAACTCAGCAACAATTTGAACACAAGCCCAACAAGAAGGACATAGGAAATGCTTTCTGCATGCCAGTCACCCGACTTCTTTAAATGAAGAGAAGCTTTGATATGAAGGGAAGGTGAGGCCCTGAGATTGCGAAGCTGAACTCCATTCCCTGCCCTGGGCTGAACTTATCTGGATCCCCCGCATCCTCTCCGGTGACCCCTGAGCAGTTTAAACCCTGGAGGATGATGGCTGCCTGATCGTTCAATTCTGATACCCTCTGAGTTGAATCCTCCAGTTTCACATTCATATCAGTTTTTGTAAATGGCCCCATTATGACGTCATGCTGGTGCCTGTTGAACATTATTCAGTGAGGGGGGAAGTTCCGGAGTGAGAGCTGGCTAAATGAAGTTCCTGGGCTCCCGTGGCAAGTTTCGTGGTTACTCCGTCAGCAAAGGGGATGGAAAACAGAAATTGTGATTTCTCCAGAGAGAATCGTGTTTTCTGGTTCCTGCCAAATTTTTTGCCCGCATCGCCATTGTCTCTGACAGCTTACATGGGATCAAAATCACCCCCGTACACTTCATGTATAACAGTTATAACATAGAAACTTTGGCATATGCCAGTATTTGAAGAAATAAAATTGAAGCTCAGTGGATATAATCATTGAATCATATAAATCAAGAAGTCAAAGGTTATTGGTATACTTAGATTGGTTCAATGGTGCAACTGACATTCAATATCCTTAAAATGTCAATCAAAGATGTCCTGATGCTTGTGTGAATGTATGTATGTGAAAGAGTAAGTGTGTGAGTCTGAGTTTGTATTTGTGTGTGAATGCAAATGTGAGTAAATGTGTACGTTTGAGAGAAAGTGTGTGTTTATCTGCCTGTGTGTTTATCTGTCTGTTGGCATCCACTGGCTAAGGTTCAACAGGAAGAATAGGCATTTAGGTAAGATATCAGAGAGCAACAGCCAGGATTAGTAGAATCACAGCCTGATGATAGAAAAGTGGTACACTTGGAAAAATGTTCGAATCTGGCTGCGTATTTCCAGCACTATCCAAAACTTTTCAGTACCTGATTCATGTTGTTACTTTCTCAGTTCCTTAAGGCTTGCAGTTCTCAATTGGGGGTATTCTGTGAAGTTCAGAGATTACTTTTTTATGTTATAATTTGATTATTTCAATATTCCAGATTCAGCTATGATCACAGGCATTCACATTGTAAGTTTTAACTTACTTTGGTAGCGTTTTCAGATGATTCTCTCTCAGCTCCAGAATGCGTAGCTTGGTAAGTCTAAAAAACACAAACACAATTGTCAAAGTAGTTTTAGTAATTCTAGAACATCCTCGTGTTACAATTATTTTCTTGTGGCTGATATAATGTGGTCCAGATGCCAGGTTATGTGTACTTGCAATTAACTGAACTAACCTAGAATTAAATACAATAATGGGTGATTACATCGGACATATTGCCGAAGAAACTCAAATGACCAGGTGTGCTCATTACACGTGATATTAAGTAGCAATCAGAGCTTAGTGGAGCTGATCAGAATCAAAGATATCTTTGCAACAGTTACCATGATATAATGGAATTTGAAGTAATGCTTTTGATGGAGTATAGTAGAAATATTCAACTTTATGTGAGGTGGACCAAGGAAACTATATTGGACATCACGATTAGGAAAAAGGGGGGTCATGTTTAAAAGTGCACATAGGACTTTAATACTATAGTTCAACAGTTCTTCATTGGCTGAGGTTACAAATGGCACTTTGTCAATGCAAGTCCTTTATTTTACAGGAATCAGGTACCACTAGGGAGGGATGCAAGAGGAGTAACTCTCTTATGGACCATAATGGAAATAATTCAGGAAAGAAGAAATTATGGGTAGCACAGTGGACTGAGACAAACATGAGAAGCCAAAGAAACTGGTCAGGAGCAGAAAAATAGAAAATAGGGTTAGATCAGCCCAGAGACTATTAAAAGAAATGCTCAAAAGTGACCAATGAGAAGATTGAGTATGATGATTGACAAGATTGTTACTTTGCCATGACTAATTAATATCCTTTTCTTGTACCTTTCTGACCTTCACCTGGTGTTTGCTGCATGTTTGAGGGTGACTATGAACTGATGTATTTCATCATGTAAGAATTTGAGTGAATGGCAGTGATGGATGGTTACATGGAAAGTGCATAGAAAGTTTAAAAAAAACGCCTATTTGCTACAATTATATTTGTATGCTAGCCATTTATTTTAATTGCCTCTGGGCTTCACTTGACGAGCAAGAATTGCTGGAGATGCAAGAGGTTGATTCCTCAGATGACATCACTTCTTCTGAGGATTAACTGTCATACCATGCGCAGCACAAGTACATTCACTTTGGTGGGTCACGTTAGGAAATTAGTTGGGTTTTCACGTGTTGATTCACAATTTACAAGTGAGGATGTGTAGACATTGGTGGCAGAGATCACTATGAATAGTCCTTTGGCAGGTTCCAAACATCTCTAAGCTCATGTCAGATGGACATTACTACTGAACACTGGGATTAATAATGATAATGCTAGAAGTACATCAGCAGGTTTTCAAGGTACCAAAAGATATCTCACACCTCCTACAATAGTTGAGAGGCTGGAAGAGAACACCCCAATTCCTGCCTAAAGGTTGGTGCAGAGGTAATTCTCTGAAGTTCTCTTCCATGGAGAAAGTAGCTGCCTCCAAGGAGCTTCAAGCCAGGCTCTCAAATGAGTCCATCCCAGCCATCACTATCATCAGGCAAACTTTGCATGCCAAAATGTCTGTTGCTTTAACTAGGATAGCAGATATCTTATCTGTGGCCTTACAACACATCATTGGTCTGCACCATGCTGTTTTGAAGCAGAGTGGTAGGAATAACCTTATGCTGACCCAGGAGAGATATAATGGGAAAAGGGGATAGGAAGTAGGAACTCCACTCAAAGTGTTCCCACCTCTCATCCATTGCCTGGTGTAGTGCCTCATTTCCAGTCTTCCCTACGTAGGTGTAATGGAGCAGCCTTTGGCGGGGTCATCAGGGGCCCCAAAACACATACATTTGTAGTTGATTTAAAAAATCTTGGTTGATGTGATGATTCTCAAATTGCCACATGCCCAACCAGAGAGGCAAATTAAAGTGTGCACTCTTTTTGTCATTGTGAAAGTTGCCAGAAGTCAACATCCTCACAACACCCATCTGTGAACTGACACATATATTTACGGGGAGAGATGCCTCAGGTGATGCACTAGAAGGAGCCAAAGGCAAAGAACTTGTGGGTGGTAATGACTTTTACAACCACAGGCAATGTATGGCCACCAAGATCAGCAGAGACAAACTCTGCTTGAAGGAGGCTGCAAATGTCAGTAACCATTTGCCACATCAATCCAAGCCTCTGGAAGTACTGCCCTACAGATGGTCAAGGAAACTGAGCCTCTGCCTTTAAATCCCCTTACCCTCCTGAGACCTTGGCCACTCCAAAATTCTGCTCTTTCCTGTTTTCCGCTCTATTCTCCTCATTGCTATTCTGCAGATCTCTCCTGTGTGCCTACAGATCCCACCACAGCATGATGCTGCTGCCATAGATAGTAACTGTCAAAAGCATCCATGATATCCACAATCCTGTTGTCTATTTGTAAGCTTCCAAACTTCTCAAACTTCTATGCTGCCAAGATGAAATGTTAACCAGCGAGCACTCACAAAACAGCTATAAGCAGTTAACCTTTATTGATATCAGGCAGAAAAATGCTCGTTCATTTCATCTCCGTTTCACTGGTGAATTCCTGGACCTCCTGGGAAACTCATGCTGCTGGCAAACGTCTGTTTAACTTAATTGAAAATTGCCTCATTACCATGTGCTGATGATGATAATGGCTGTGTTAATTACTAATGCGCCTGGCCTAATAATGGTGCTAATTCCATGAGCAGGTTACTTGTATTCAGCCAAATGTGACTTTGTTAAATCTGGAAGTTGGAACTACATTGAGGCCATACTTTAATTTTCACTTTCCACCCAGCCACAACCCTACCCACCTGTTCTTGAAGGTGAAGTTTCTCCCATTGCATTAGGTTTATATTACTTTTTTGGAGCACTGAATGATGTCGGCCAATGTTGGCGTGTTAAAGAGGTAGGTGGGGCTTCCCTGGCTATTCTATTTTCCCTGCTCTTGTGTCTCTCGGAAGCCCAGACTGATGGAGATGGACTTTCTGCAGATGTTGGTAATAAGACAAAGAGAGACAAATTGGTAAGTCACCTTGTTGATGTAAAGGGATCTAATGGATTTTCAGCAGCGGTTCAAGAAGATACCTCACCACCACCTTCTCAAGAGCAATTAATGATTAGCAATAAATGCTAGCCTAGTCAGCGATGCCCACATCCCATGAATGAACAAACAAAAAAAAACCCGAAGATCAAATTTACTGCTGCACCTCTATTTTCAAATCCAAACTTTTGGTGCAAGGCCCTGCCAGAGGACTAGCTTATGCAGGGGTTACACTGGGTTAATGGTTCAACCAGCAACATTTGGATGCACTTTGGCCTGCAAAAGCAGACTGCATACCTTGTGTAAATCACATATCTGGTGTCTGGGAGCTGCCGGGGAATTGCCATATCCCTATACTTTGTCAAAATTCAGGTTCCTTTTAATCCTGTGGGGAAGGTACTTGGTCCAGGCTCAGCCTTGAATGATATGTTACAGAACAGATTAATATACTGGGTGAATAATGAGATGATTCAATGGAGATTACTTGCAGAGGTCGATATAAATTTTAAATGAGCAATAGAGTTAGTGCAGGCAATGGAAAGCTCTGATAAATGTGTACAGGAGTGTGCAAAATGGCACCATTCACCAGTTGTGTGGGGCACTTGAAGTCAACATTGGTGCCAAAACCGAAAAAGTAGTGGAAAACAAAGTCAGCCGCAAATAAGGCAAGAACATTTAGAAGAGACAATCAATCAGCAAAGTTTGAAGTGGAACCTTACTGATGTGAAGGTAGCCAATCCCTTGAATCCTGCAAGTATAAGGTGGCTAAGGCCATGATCTTACGATCTCGTCACTTAAGGCATAGATGCAGAGCCAAGTCAAGTCTACCAAAGAATTAAATAACGGTATATAATGTAGAAGAGTCTTGCACCAACAATTTAAATATTCACTCACTGTTTAATTTAAAAATGGGCCAGATAGCCCCTATAACTGTAATGCTCTGGGTAAATGGGAAGCCATTTTAGATGGAAGTTGATACAGGGGCATCCTCTACTGTGATAGGTGAGCATACATACTGGTACTTGAGAGAGGGAGTTCAGCCATTGAATTTGAAGAGTATTGTGGTATATAACAACTTATACTGGAGAAGCGACAAAAATAATGGGCACTGTAATGGTATCTGTAGGGTATGGGCAACAGTCTGCCTAACTCCTGGTGATCATACTGACAGGTGAAGGACCAAGCCTTTTTCGCCATGATTGACTTTAGAAAATTAAGATAAATTGGACAGAGATTTTCAAAGTGTGGGAAGGAAGACTGGCCGAACTGATAAACAAACACAAGAGCGTCTTCAAGGATGAGTTAGGCAAAATAAAAGGCCTGCCAGTGAAGATCTATGTGGATCCAAAAGCAACACCTTGATTTTTTAAGACGAGACCAGTACCAGATGCTTTATGAGAGAAAGTAGATACTAAATTAAAGCAATTGGAAGATCTGGGTATTATCCAGCTAGTTCAGTTCTCGGAATGGGCCGCATCCATAGATTCTGTATTGAAACTGGACAACACCATCCGCATTTGTGGTAATTGCCAAGTTGGATAAATATCCAATCCCAAAGACTGAAGACCTGTATGCAAAGCTGGTTGGAAGTCAATCTTATACAAAGTGGGATATGAGTCATGCATATCACCAACACAAATTAGACAACGTTTCTCAAGGTTATGAAACAATAAACACACACAAAGGGTTGTTCCAATACATTCGCCTGCCTTTTGGCATGTCTTCAGCATGTACAATTTTCCAGAGGACAATGGAGCATCTGCTGCAGGGACTGCCATGAGTTGTGGTATACCTTGATGATGTTCTCATAATTAGATCATCAGAAGCTGAGCATCTAGAAAACCTAGAGGACAAACTGAGGAGATTTCAAGAGGCTGGAGTTCACCTCAAGCAGAGAAATATACCTTTCAAGCCACTGAGGTAAGCTACCTGGAGTACTGTGTAGATGCACAAGGATTACATCTCACGGAAGACAAGGTCAAGGCAGTAAAGGAGGCACTGGTCCCCAAAAACACATCTGAACTCAAGTCATTTTTGGGAATGGTATATTACTATGGGCGATTTTACTAATCTTGTCAACGTTATTGACCCCCTTGCATATTCTGCTAAAGAAACACCAGTGTTGGTCTTAGAGACTCCCGGGTAGAGTAAAACAATTGCTGCATTGTTCGAACTTGTTGATACATTTTGACCTGTCTAAGGAATTGGTGCCTCTCCATATGGTCAGAGGATGAAAAAAGCTACTCACCAATTGGAAAAGAAGCATTATCAATAGTTTTTGGTGTCAAGAAATTCTACCACTACTTGACATACATTTTACCTTCGTTTCTGACCACAAACCATTCTTGGGTCTTTTTAAAGAAGACAAAACTATTCCACCAATCGCATCGGCAAAAACTCAACATTGGGTATTAATTCTGCTAGCCTACAAATATACACATATTCAAGCATTGACCTGGAACACACATAGAGAATGTGGATGTTCTTAGTCACCTACCTTTACAACAAAGTGTTACAGCTCCTCCATTACCACGGTGTCATTGTGTTGAATTTAATTGGACGTTGCCAGTCTCGGCAAAGCAAATCAGATACTGGACCAGTCAGGATCTACTTCTCTCCAAAGTGAGACACAATGAGCCAGTTTCTGAAGAAATTAAACCATTTTTCACCCGCAAGGATGAATTAATTTGTCAGGATGGCATCATACTCTGGGGAGCAAGGGTACGAAACAGAGAGCTGCTTCTAATGAAATTAGACAGTGCTAATTTGGGCATCTCAAAAATTAAGGTGCTTGCCAGAATTTGTGTGTTGTGGCCTGGCACTGATGCTGACATCGCGAACATAGTCAAGAACTGTGAACAGTGCCAATTGCAATGAAGGTTGCCTACTGCAGCTCCACTGCACATCTCAGAATGGCTTGGCCAGCCATGGATATGAGTCCATATTGATTATGTTGGTCAATTCATGGCACGATATTTCTGCTCATTGTTGATGCACACCCAAGTGGATGGATGCTTTTGAGATGAAGTCTCCTGCTTCGCACACCATCATTGAAAGATTATACTAATGTTTTCCACTCACAAAATACCTGAAGTCATAGGGGGTGATCTTACCAAAACAATTTAAAGTGCCAAACAAGTGTGAAAACAGGAGAAATTCATGCTGTTTTTTTTGGGTGACTTAAAAACTTCACTCTGACAAGAAAATCTTGACAAACCAGTAGGGAGAGTGAGTGGGGTCTAAATTGCCTGAAAGTCAGCTGACAGCAATGGAGAGCCCAGCATCACCACCAAACCCCCACCCCCCCCCCCCTTCCCCTCACTGATGGCTACTGCGGAGTGACAGCAGTATCCCCCTCCCCCACTGATCGCTACTGCGAGTGACAGCTGTCACCCCCCTTCCCCACCAATCGCTACTGCAGAGTGACAGCGGTCACCCCCCTTCCCCCACCGATCGCTACTGCAGAGTGGCAGCAGTATCCCCCTCCCCCACCGATCCCTACAGCAGAGTGGCAGCAGTCCCCCACCCTTTCCCCCAGTGATCGCTGCTGCAGAGTGTGTAGCCATTCCCCCCCCCCCCCAACTGAACAGCCCGCCCCTGGTCTGATCCTACCCCCTTAGTTGCCCCACCCCAGTGGGCACTGTCATTGTGCCAGGCTGGCAATACCAGGGTGCCCAGTGGGCAGTGCCATGGTGTCAGGCTGGCACTGTCAGGCTGGCACACTCCAAGGGGCATGCCCCCTGCCCCAAACCTCCTCAGCAGGGGTCCCAATGGCCTCCAGTTCTACCAGCAAGACCATATATGATCGTTGCTGCAGAGAACCTTCCCCATGAGACCACAGAGGCAAGTGAGCCTGGACAATTCCATCCCAGGCTTGCTAATTCTATTTAAATTATCATTCAAATATGTTGAAATAATGTAATTAGCCTTGCGCATCGCGCCGGATATCCGGTGCCAGTAAGATTGCAAGAGGTGAGTAATCTGGAGCGAACCCGATTTCTCGGCTCTCTCGCAATTTGACCGGCCCATTGCCCCCATAGTGTCTGACATTGGAACAGTATTCACACGCACTAAGTTTCAAAATGTCACACTCAATGGTATAAAGTACATTAGAACTGCACCTTACCATCCAGCATCTAACAGATTAGCCAAGAGAACTGTCCAAGCTTTTAAAACTGGCCTAAAGAAGCAGTCGGGAGGCACCTAGAGACCAAAATCTCACGTTTCATACTTGGCTACCGAACCACTCCATATGCAACAACAAGAGTCCCGTCGACAGAGTTGTTAGTGAACCATCATCTCAGAACAAGACTGCACTTCCTGTTTCCAAATCTGTTGGTGAGAGTAGAGGCCAGCCAAAACAGTCAGAAGGCAACACATGATTCATGTCAGTTAACATGGTCATTTACGGTGGCTGATGTATGTGAGGAATTTTGGTAGTGGGTCGAGTTGGGTCCCTGGAATCGTTGTCTCTAAAACTGGACCCCTGTTTTATCAAGGACATAAAAAGAAGTTTGGTCCAAAAACACACAGACCATTTGAGAAAAAGAGGGATGCCCCAGCAGCCAACTTTGCCATCAGAATGTACATTGCCATCAGGGAGTTCTGTTGACTGATTTAGCACTGAAGAACCTGGTCGTCCTGTAATAGGCACAGCCAACATCTCCACAGAAACAGATAGAAATAAACAGCCTGTGCCTGAAGAGGCACCTGTCATTGTAGTTTCGGCTCACAGCAATCCTGTGGATGTGTCCCAGACAGAGGAGTTATGCCGCAGACTTAATTTATAATTGACTAAATTCATGTACTCAATGTTTAATTATCTTGGACTCTGCAAATTGAGCATTGACAATTATGTAAAAGGGCTTAGGGATGTGGTGATTGTTTCTTTATGGATCAATCTGCAGGGTAACAGTCACATGACCCAGGAACTAATCATTGAACAGGGCGGGAGATCACCCTGGAAAGCATGAGCTTCTGTACTCAGAGTCATCTCGGGAGCTGATTACAGCCATAAGGTTGCAAGCCTCCGTATAGCTTTAACCTGTAAATAAATGAATTGTATTCTCCCTAAACTGATTAATGAGCATCATTACATCCACTGTGGATAAAATGTTAGTGGTGGAAATCACTTAAGGGTCTCAATTGGCCCAGGGTGAGTAGGCTGCCTGCTTATAAAATCACAGTGGGGGAAGGTTGGCAAGTAGGTGGTGGGCACTGCACCACTATCATGGTGCCCAATTTTATGCCCCCCACTGCCTGTCATCCCATCCTGGGAAGTCATAGAATTCTGGCCTGTGTCGCCAACCATGCAAGATGAAGAAGGCAGTGAGGGGGAACGATTTCCCTCAAGTTGGGAAGGCTTTGATTAGTTACACTAAAGAGTTCCAGCCATGGGCGGTAAGAACTTGCTGTACAAAGCAATCCTTATGTCAGAGTGCTAACAGTGTTTGACAGGTTTTGAAAAATGTTTGGAAGACATTTCACCTGTCCAGCACTTTGTCCACCTTTAGTTGCACTTCCCTATTGCCAGTCTTCTGAATGGCAAAGAAACCGCTTATGCAGCTACACTGTTCCCTTCTGCTGAGGGTCTAGGGCACAGACATGCCTCTGCCAAATGCAACACTAACAGCAGCAGTACCAGGCGGAGTTACACCTTCTTGAACCACCTAGACAAAAATACAAAGAGATGGCAGTTTGTCCAGTTGGAAGTTTATTTATTAGTGTCACAAGTAGGCTTACATTAACACTGCAATGAAGTTACTGTGAAAATCTCCTAGCCGCCACACTCCGGCACCTGTTCGGGTACACTGAGGGAGAATTTAGCATGGCCAATACACCTAACCAGCATGTTTTTCGGACTGTGGGAGGAAACTGGAGCACCCGGAGGAAACCCATGCAGACACAGGGGGAACATGCAGACTCTGCACAGACAATTGTCCGAGCCGGGAATCGAACCCAGGTCCTTGGTGCTGTGGAGGCCGCAGTGCTGATGACTGTGCCACGTACTGCCTAGGCAAAGCTTCCAAAATAATGTCTACAGAGAGAGGATCAGCTCCCCCGACATATCTGAATACCAGTGCCTCAGGAGGCTCAGGTCCATGGTAGTCACTGCTGACATCTGCGGTCTCCTTGAACAAGACTTCCTATCCAATGGAGCTGATAGAGAAACATTGTTACTGGAGGCTGGCAAACCCAGGTGAAATGGATGAGAGGTCAGGATAAGAGGTAAATGCAGCCTCAAAAATTCAAATGCTGCTGAAACATGCCATGGTCCCTTTAAACAGAAATCCTTACTTTGACAAAATGGTCATGCTATCTTCTTTGCTCTCTTTAATTGGTTAAAGATATCAGAGGCAGGTTTTAATTGCTTGGCTCTGCTAAAGAGCAACCAGAAGGCCCACTAATCTGGAGGTCATGTTTAATTTTCAGGTCATTGGGACCTAAAAGTGGTCCCACCATTTCACCAGAGACTATAGCAGTAAAACTTTGTCCATCTGTTTCTCTCTCCACTGATATTGCCAGATCGGTTGAACTGTGTTGATTATTTCCAAGCATTTTCCAATATTATTTCTTTGTTAATGCAACAATGCACGGCACCATGAAACAATGTGCACTTTATGAGCTTAGATAATTTTAATTGAGTAAAAGCCATTATAAAAATATATTTTGCTAGTTTGTTTTGCAATTACTTGATGAAGATATATATGAAATGAATAAAATCCAACCAGAGTAAAAATGAACTGACAGAACAGTGAAGTAAATGGATTCTTCTTGGGATTTATTATTTATTGTCACGCAATCCCAAAAAGAATGAAGAATAAATGAAACAAATTAATTAATTTCATCTGGGCTGGTGTGGGGTCATGTCTTTTCCAGTTGTATACAAGCTATCAAATATTAGGTAGTAGTATTTTTGGGAACTCCAGATGAATCCAATTATCTGGTAGCTTTCACCTAAAAAATATGACTCATGCAGACTGGTGGTTCATCAAGGTTCATCATTTGGCAGAAGATTCATTGCTTGACTAATCCCTGCATGTGGGTGTAAATTAAAATGTGCATAGTATTCTAATGTCTTCAGAATATTCAAACATGGGGTCACAGCAATAGGCATTTTTCTCCCCTGATGAGCCATTAGGCTGTTGCAAGTGGACTGGTGGTCTTTATCCTAATGATGAATTGTCTCTTTCGACTTGTTTAGGAATGAATCTATTGTCAATCAATGTGGTTTTTAGAGCTAATGTCAATTTTAAAATCTGGGGACTGATTTTAGTGTCCATTATATCCAACCTACAATCAAATAGGCATCAGGAAACAAAATTTGTGCAATAAACAATTTAACTGCCCAAATTGCCTACCTTGGATTTTTCTGATGAGGCCTGAGATAGAAATTCCCATCTCAACGAGAGCTTTATAATCATATGTAGTAAAATAGAATCATAGAATGGGAGGTGTTATAGGATTGTTAGGTTTCTCCCTAAGAGGTCAACAAGTTTGTATAGTTGGACATAAGCTGCTTATTGTTAACACACCATTATTTAACTATCTCCAAGGTCAAGCTCTAAATAGATGCTATATATATGCCAATTTCTCTCAGTCCTTCTCTACACATACAGGTGCAAATGGCAACACAGGTACAAAATCTCACCAGAGTCAAAAAACAAGAATCTCACTTTCTGGGAGGGCGGAACTAGTCGTGCTAAACCTGGTAGCTACATTTAAATGAAGTCAATTCCATGTAAATAGGCTTTGCACTCAGAAAGGACGTGAAGCCATCCTCATTGGCAGAACAAGGCCTCGCACACTATCTTGCCAGATCGTCACGCTGATCGACCAGTAAGCCAAGCCGGTAAGATCATGCCCCTTAAATCTGTGTTCTCTAGTTCTTGGTCCTTCTGCTGCTGAAAATATTTTCTCCTTATCTATTCTGTCAAAATGCTTCATGATTTTGGACACCTCTATTAAATCTCCCCTTATTTGTCTCTATTCTAAGAAGTACAACCCATTTTTAAAAAAATCTCTTCAAGTTGCAGAATTTCCACATTCCATATAGTATTCAACTAAGTGTCATCTGCATCCTCTGTAAGATTTTTATGTTGAGTATTACAACCACGACTAAAACTGATTGATAAAGCTCTGGCATAACTTCCTTCCATTTGTAATCTGGCAATCTTTAATCAAAAAATAGCACAGTGTAGGAACATTTGTAATTTATTTAAAAGATCTGTGGAATCTGTAATGAGTTTAAAGAATGTTTGAAAAGGATCAGTTGTAATTTTCTTGGATAATAATTAAAACTGTCCCATGTGACCTGGCGATTCTTGATTTGGAAGCAGTATCTACAGGCATAAAGTTAAGAAAGAATTTTCCATGTAGTTGGCAGACAGGAAGGAGGGCCTAAAGCAAAAGAGTTGAGGGTGAAGGCGACCAGCATAAACAAACAGAAAGCAGATGGAGACAGAAAGAGGAACATAGAGAATTCCGGTGAGCAGAGAAAGCAAATCATTCTCAGAAAGAGGGTGGTCCACAGAAATGAGGAGGGAGCTCTTGGACGCAAGGTGTGAGCTGACTAAACAGTCTAAAACCTGGAAAGCTATATGAATAGCTCAGAGATGCTAAAGCACTGGGTGTTATCCAAGAAGTGGCCAAACCATGAACTGGCGTGTTATTGGTTGATCAGTTACTTTTACAGATGCACCATAAAAAGCATTCTTTCTGGTTGTATCACAGCTTGGTATGGCCCCTGCTCTGCCCAAGACCGCAAGGAACTACAAAAGGTTGTGAATGTAGCCCAATCCATCATGCAAACCAGCCTCGCATCCATTGACTCTGTCTACACTTCCCGCTGCTTCGGCAAAGCAGCCAGCATAATTAAGAACCCCACGCACCCCGGACGTTCTCTCTTCCACCTTCTTCCATCGGGAAAAAGATACAAAAGTCAGGTCACGTACCAACCGTCTCAAGAACACTTCTTCCCTGGACTTACCTTGCATTAAATTGATCTTTCGCTACATCGTAGCTATGGCTGTAACACCACACTTTACACTCTCTCTCTCCTTCTCTATGAACGGTATGCTCTGTCTGTATAACACGCAAGGAACAATACTTTTCACATTTTGCTAATACATGTGACAATAATAAATCAAGTCAAATTAAATCAAAGTTAAAAAGAAACTCTGGAAAGCTGCAATATCAGGACTGTGACCCGAGGAAGAGAGGGTTTGTAGAAGTGTGTTTTGCTGATGATAACTGTACCTGTGAAACTCAAAGGTGAAAGCTATTGTTGGACAGGGCTCCTGACATACCCTGTCTGAATAAAGAACAGCATTTGGTGGAACTGTGTAGTCTGCAGTGCCACATTGTGTGAGGAATGATGCGGATACTTGTATCAAAGATGTATCTTTGTTGTATTGATTTTTTAAAATGACATGCACCTTTTTATTCGAAGTATCAATTGCCTGTTAATTAAGGTGTAATTTGCATTGGTCCTGATTCACGTTAAAATGAAATCTATATGAAAGGAATCTTATAGGCAGTTTCTTAATTTGGGGAGTCATAGAATGCCATAGAAATCCTACAGTGCAGAAAGAGGCCGTTTGGCCCATCGAGTCTGTACTGACCACAATCTCACCCAGGCCCTACCCCCATATCCCTACATATTTACCCGCTAATTCCTCTAAGCTACGCATCTCAGGACACTAAGGGGCAATTTTAGCATGGCCAATCAACCTAACCTGCACATCTTTGGACTGTGGGCGGAAACCAGAGCACCCGGAGGAAACCCATGCAGACAAGAGGAGAATGTGCAAACTCCACACAGACAGTGACCCAAGCTGGGAATCGAACCCAGGTCCCTGAAGCTGTGAATAAAGAACAGCATTTGGTGGAACTGTGTAGTCTGCAGTGCCACATTGTGTGAGGAATGATCTTACCAGTGCTAACCACTGTGCTACTGTGCCGCCCCTTTCAGTAAATTTGGTTACTTTGGTTTACGGTTTCCCCAGGGACATCCTACAGTATCTTGTGCTTCTGTTATAAAGTTAAGGTTACCATTGCTTTTCTAAACAGTCTTATATAAAGTAAATATCTTCTGCAATTATCAACTGATGCTGGCAATAGGTATACCTCTTTTAACTTAGCTACTCATGATGCATTGTTAGTATAAGTCAAAGATGCTGGATATTTTGACACTAGTCCTGCTAATTTTAATGAATTATACTGGCTCCTTACTATCATCAATGACCTCACACACAGAGGGCCCTAGGCTGTAACAGAAACACTAGCATAGCCACCAGGGGTGAAAACTGCAAGAAAATGGGTCGCAGCCCAAAATACAATTAAGAAATCGCATTGTGTTCAAATTAAATTCTAAAATTGTTTTAAGTTGAATGTGAATTCAGGATCATTATTTTTACTGATATCTACTTAAAGCCTAAGTTTACAAGATACTGGTTTTCAGCAAAACTACATAAAATATGCACTGAAGGGCAATTCGAACATTTGTATTCTAAATAAAACTAATCTCGGCACCAAATATCTATTCCTGTACTTAACAAAAGAACATAATTCATTACCTTCCAAAATTAGCTGGAAGAAATTCCAAAAATGCATCATTTAAGTAGAGCTGCATTAGGTTCAACAGCTGGGTGAATCCATCTGGAAGTCTGAAATGGTTAGAAGAAATTAATTCTCCTGTAGTTACTGTTGAAAATAATTTAAAAATTAACCTCAGAGAAAAACAAATTGTCAATCCTTTCATCCTCATACCATGTAATAAGAAGACAGTGACTTCTGAAGTTCAAAGTTTCCTATTTTCCTATTCTAAATAGATCAGACAGTGTAAAAGAAACAAAAATAACATCACTGCTCAGAAATTGGGGTTCCATCTTTAAAGGGAGCCCCGATCAGAACTTGAGTAACTTCCCCCCAGCCCACCATGGAGATTTCAGGGGCCCACTCCCCACCCTCGATAGGGATCGTCACTTTTCTACCCCCCCCCCCACCCCCGCCCGATCACAGGTCCCTACTCACCCCACCCCCCGATCATCAGGCCCTTCTCACCCCTCCCCCGACCAGCTGCACCTACACCCAATTTCAATCTGCTATCCCCTGCTCCTATGTCTGCTCCAGGCTACCACCACATCTAAATGAATTCTCCTGTCCATGGTGCCAACAGGGCAGTGCCAACCTGTGCCAAGGGGCAGTGCCAGGCCACTGTTTGGCCATGCCTTCTCCCTCGGGGCTATTCGTAACTTTACGATCCTGGGGAGACCCCACAACAAGTTCATGTTTAGTTGAACCTGTTGTAAATGCCACTGGCGTGATGCCACACCGGCGACTGCTGAATATCCGGGGAGGGGGGGGGGGGGGCGCAGACAGAATGCTCGCTAATGCTATGCTAATATATTAAAATGGTCCCACAGCATGTTTCACACCACTCCTCCAGTGAAGGGCCAGTAAGATCGGAACTCGGAAACTCGTTGGTGTGAATCGTGCTCTCTGGATTTTGAACACGTGCCACCATTCACACAGATGGAGAGTGCAGGCTCAAAATCACCCCCATAATTTCTTCCCTCATCTTTTTCATATGAAAGTTGCTGATAATAATGCTCCTATTCTCAGTTACATATCATTTGCACCCATTTATTGTTCCTTTACTTGCCTCATTACCATCTCTTTTTGACTTGCACCAACATCCCTTTTCTCATTTAATTTCTCCTGTCTTTTACCCTATCACAGGTTTTTGCTTTTGTTCTTTCTCCCCCCACCATCCATCTTTCCTTATCTTTGTACTTGCTTAAAACCTGTTACATCTCCAACTTTTTCACTTCTGGTAAAAGGTCATTGACTATGTAATTTTAGCTCTCTTTCTCTCTCCAAAGATTCTGAATATTTCCAGCATCTTGCTTGTTACCTTAAATTTATCTTGGAGCCTGAGGCGCAACTTTGGCATAAAATGGTAACATTAAATTAACAACATCAGGACAGGTGGAAAATCAGGCAGGACCCAGAAATGCCAACTCTCCAGCCAGAAGAGAAGACAAAGGAAAATCCCACTGGAGACAAGGGTGGATGGAACTTCTGGCTACCCCATTGCAGGGCATGAACGTTGGAGAGAAGGCCATAGGAATAGCATTCTCCGCTGGAATTATCACAGGAACATTTTGTGTTCCTACCTAGGCCAGATTATTTGCCTGGTGACATCTAAGATTGCAAGAATGGAATCAGTTTTCTTAAAAATAAGACTTTTTGTCCAATTTATGCCGATTTAAACATCATGTCTTTGACAGTGCTGTATCTTTCTCTCCCTCTTGCCAGTCCACGAACACAGTTATCCCCAGGTTATTCACAATTTATTGACATGAAGTAATGTTCACATTAAATTCCCGTGGGACTTTAAGACTGATGTTGAGATTGATAAGCCAGGGACATCCTTTGAGGGAGTACTTTACTCTCTGCTAAAGCAATTATGGTGGAGGTTTATCAAAATCCTAATTGTAAACATAAATTGGTTTCTACCTAAGATTTTATGGTGGATTGGGAGAAGCCAAAAGAAAGATCCCGGTGACAATAATTTCCCTAATACAATATTACAAAATTACAATAATACATTGTACCATTAGAGATGCTAGAAGTTTCATATTATTGAGGAGCTGTGAAACCTATCCATTCTATCTTAAAAATAGGATCAATAGCAATATTTTGAAATTGTTATGAATTACATGGAATTCATATTTATCTCATTCAGAATAATATTAATCAAACTTTAATCATATTGATCTACAAATCACAGAATGTATTATGAGCTATACCTTCAAAGATACTATTCTGCATATTCTCCTGTCAGCACAGGGGCTGACTCAGACATGTGGCTTCTTCTGCAGGGATGAGTGCTTGCAGTGGGTGTTGCGGCTCGGGGGGGAAAAGGGGTGTGTATTATGGGTGGCCATTTAACTCAGGCAGCAGGTCCATGAAAGGGTTAAATGTGTAGCATGGAGGGCAGGCCCAGCATCAGTGAAAGGTAGGGGGGAGACAGCAGGGGCACAGTGGCGGAACAGGAGGAAGGAGCATAAATCATGAGCAGAGCTGGGGTCAAGGGTTGGGTGCCAGGCAGTTGCCGATCTCATAGAAAGCAAAATGGATTTTCCCCCTAAGGGTGGAAGGGGAGGGGAGGGAAACTATCTCTGAAGTTCACCCACCCTGAGGTTGTAAATCATGGGAGAAATGCTCCTGGGTTTGGCTGGGGAATGGATCAGGGCAGGGAGCCAATTACACAATGTTCACTCTTTCTCTTTCTTGAAAGAGAGAGAGAGAGAGATGGTGCCAGTGGAACTGGCTGTGAGCCTTCATGCCCTGAGGCAACAAAGATGATGAAGGCATCAATGTTAGGCTCTCCGGAGACTGGATCAGAGCATTGAGATGGTGGAGGGACCTGCTCTGCAGCCAAAGGGGGAACCACCGAGAGTGGCTGTTTGGAGGCACCATCTATAGGCCAAGGCTTACAGACAGCATCTAACTTGGAGCTGAATGAGAACCAGGGTCAGAGGAGATGCTGCATGTCAAGGGAAAGATCACTCTCCTGTGCCACCTGTTACAGGAGTTGGTGCCACATGGACTTGGCAGCACCCACTGCCTGTCACCCTGAAGGTGACAGCACCCTGAACATATTTGCGCATGGTGCCTTTCAGGGCTCCACTGATGACCTTTGTGGCATTTTTCATGCCTCCACACATATGTGCAACAGGGAGAGCATGAATGCCCTGTTCATGAGGGCTCACGCCTTCACAAACTTTGGCCAGGACTGGGCTTGCCGTGATGCACGAACCTTGGGATTCTCCCAGATTGCTGGCTTCCCACAAATGCAGGGAGCCATTGATGACATACGCTTGGCTCTCCGATTGCCTGCCTACCAAGGAATCCCTTTTAGTAACAACAAGGGCTTCCATTCTCTGAGCATGCAGCTAATCTGTGACCACAGAAAGCGCATCCTATAGGTGTGTGCTAGGTTCCTGGGGAATGTGTATGACAGCTTTATCCCTGGCCACTCAGATGTGGAGATGCCGGCGTTGGACTGGGGTAAACACAGTAAGAACTCACAGATATACAAGGTGTTTGAGGGAGCAAAGCAGCTAAAGGAATGACTCCTCGGGGACAAATAGTTTCCCTGAGGATATGGCTGATGACACCTGTGCGGAGGCCACAGAGTGCAGCAGAAACCCTGTATAATGAGACTCATGCTGCCACTCGTGCTTTGGTTGAGCATACGATTGGGATGTTGTAGTGGTTCTGGTGTCTGGGCTGGTCAGGTAGAGCCCTGCAATACAGTCTCCAGAGTGTCTCGTGCATCCTCGTTGTATGCTGCGCCCTCCACAAACTGGTGCACCAACGAGGCGAGGAGCTGGCCGAGGAAGAGATGAATAAGCTGCACATCTCCTCTAATGAGGAGGATGTAGAATTAGATGATGAGGTGCACACCCTGGAGGAGGTTGAAGAAGGCTGCCATATGGTGGCGAGGGCTAGAGAGGGGAGGAGAGCTTGGGATGCTCTGATAGCCTCGGACTTCACTGATGACCATGATTAGGTTGACCACCAGACCTCATCATAGGAAATGGTCCTTTCTGACTGTTTGCTGGGACTGCTCACTGAAATCTGATATGGTTCATGTCATAGAAGGGCAGCAGTTACCCCTCATCACAACATCGCAGGAAGATGAAGATGGTGACTTGCAGTGAGGAAAGAGCATTGCTCCTCAAAGAACTACTGCGAATGTCTGACTCCTATCTGGCGGAAGACAGCTCGCAAACTCCCAGGGATCAGGGTGATTGTCTCAGCAGCATTTCATGGAGAGACCTAATGAGAGCAAGGAGGCACAAATAGGGTGCAAAATGTCAGGTTTAATACAATGACAAAAGTGGTTTAATCCTCACGTAAGTGCACACTATGTACAATTGCCTAACAATACTAGTGTCCACTTGGTGCAACTAAATTTTCTTCACCTTTCTAAATCTACCTCTACGTCTTGATGCCTGCTCAAGGTCCACAGCAGAGCTAGAGGCAGTCGTCTGTCTGCTGCATCCTGTTGTCTGTGATGACTTTGTTGGGCACCCTGGCGTACTTATGAGGTGTGCAGTGTGGTAGTGCCACCCTCCCTAGTGTGTGAGGCTGGAGCCTGATCTGTCACAGAGGGGTGGGAGTCAGATGGCCTGAGCACTCCCAGGACATCCTGGGTAGGAGGCCCTGGACTGTGGACCAGCCTCTTCTCCTCCCTTTGGATGCCAAAGGGCCTCTGGCTTCTTCTTTGGAATAGAGGGAAAGCTGGAGTGAGCTGCAGAAGCCCCGTCGTCCTCTAGCGCTGGCACCTGTGGATGCCCACAAGTGCCTGCACCATGGGATTCACACTCTGAACCATGGAGCTCATGCCCTCCACTGTGGAGGTCATGGCATCTACCAGTGCAGGACAGAAGTCCTACATCAAGGTCTCCATTACGGTGTTGGCCAAGCTGTCGTGAAGTGCCAGTGCAATCTCCTCAGACAGAAGACTTTGGGGGTCCTCCAGTCAGTCTTGCAATCCGAGGAATGATGTGGACATCCCTTCCTGATATTCCCTATTCTGCCTTTGGAGCTCCAGCAACTGAAGGATGGCTGAGCCCAGAGACACATCATCTGACTGGGGCTCATCAGAGTCTTGGCTTCCAGCAGTCCTCTGAATGCCAGATCCCTGGGACACCCATGCCTCCACCTGCTGTGGAGCAGAAGAAGTGAGGTGCGCACCAATTTGTTACCCTGAAGCTTCTCTACTACTAAGTCCCACCGAGGTTTGTGTCTCTGCATTGGTGGAGGGTGTGGCTGAAAGCTGTAATGCCTCTTCCAGGTGCACGTCCGAAAAATCCTCAGTGCTGCTGTCAGGGCTGCTCTCTTCTACCCTGCTTGTAGGTAACTCTGGCTGCTCCCTTGTTTTGCCTACAAGAGAAGGGAGATGGCATTAGTGTATGGAAGCAACATAAGTATATAGAGATAGAATTTACATGAGTTTGGTGGATGAATGATGGTGTTGCAAGTCCTCACTTTTCTTTCTTGCGCTCACCTCTCCTTCAGTGTAGGAGTGATCCTGTCCCTCTCTGGCCAGGAGGACGGCTCTCTACTACAACTCAGCCATTCATCCACCCAACTGTGCTCTCTCCCGGCAGTTGTGAAACTGCTTTTCCTGCAAGGGAACAGATGGGGAGAATGTGGACAGGTCATGCAGCAGGTGTGTGTGAGTAGGTGAGCAGAGACTGATGAGAACAGTGACTTACCCTTGCTGAGCAGAGGAGGCCATTCATGCTCTTCCTGCACTGCACTCCCAACCTCTTGTGCAGGGAGTAGGTTCTTACCAGCGCTGCTACTGCTGCCCATGCTGGGTTGGTTACCTTGCTGGAGGGTCTCCTCCACACCCAAGGGTAAAGGATCCAGAGCATTGCCTCAATCATGTTCAGCATTCTGGTCAGGTTTCGGTCTGAAAAACTGGTGCGGACTTCTCAGCAGCCATTCTCTGCTTTGGAATTAGACAGGTGCTGAGGAGGCATTTAAATGGTGCTCCCCAGTAATTGAAGCACTGATGGCAGGCTAGAGGGCGAATTAGATTCCTCCCACCATGGAAGTGGCATGAAACCTAAGAATTTTTGTTCTCTCTAAATGGCCAAAGATACGGCAGGAAAAACTGCCACCATCACTGGTGGGCAACACACCCAACTTGACAGTCACCAAAATATTGGAAAGCTCTACCTGTGGTCTAACCAGCTTTATTAAGCTACAGAATATCTCCTGTGCCCTTGTTTAGTCATCTTCTAGATATAAAGACCAGAATCCAACTAGCCTTTTTGATAATTTTCTGTACTTCTCCATGACATTTTAATGATCTTTATTAGTCTCATTGGGTCTCCACTGTTTTTAGCTTTTGACAATTGATCAATCTTTTTTACATCCAAAGTGGATGATCTCACATTTTCCAACACTGACATCCATTTTCCACAATTTTAGCATTCACTTAATCTATTACTCTCTTTGTAATTTTATGCTGCCATCTACACTGCTGATAATGCTACCTATCTTTGTGCCGATGCCAAATTTGGATGTGATCCTCTATCTCATCATACATCATTAATAAATACAGTGAATAGTTCAAGCCCCAACACAAATTCCTGTGGGTCGCCATTAGTCACATCCTGCCAATTAAAGTACCTGCCCATTATCACTAGCCTCCGTCTTCTGCTGCTCAATCCATTTCCTAGCCTGGTTAATAATAAATTGTCTTCAGTTTTGCCAAGAATTTTTGAACATTTGTGTATTTTTGTTGATCATTTTTATAATAGTGCAGATAAGTACAGATTGTATGTAAGGATAAACATTTCTGGGCATTTCCATTTGACATCCAAAAACTATTCATGAATGTCCTATTGCATCACTCCAATAAAATCTATTTTGTCGAAGCCAGGCAAAGACCTGAAGGTCAAGACCGTTAGTGCTGGTAGAATAACATCAAACAAGGAACTAATTCTTCACTAACTCACTTGGAAATGGGATTAACACTGGCTTCAATAACCGATAAGTATTTACAACACTTAATATTTTCAGGAAAATCTTGAATACCTGTCAAGAAAAACAAAAAATAATTCAGAATTTGAGAAGCAATGTTAATAAAAAAGGTAATATATTGGCACGGTAAAATTGTTTTTCAATATCACTTTTTTCCAAATTATTTTTCAAATACAAAGACACATAGAATTAGCTATACTGTTAGTCTTTCCATTAAAGATAATTTTAAAAAGGTACAGTGCTTTGAGGCCAGTTTTAAAATTTTCTTTTTTAAAAATCTTCCCTTCTCCCCTTTCAGAATCCATTTTTCATCTGGGGGCCTACATAATTGGTGTTGGCAATCTATTCAGCCGTGTGTGTCAATACAGCCAAATCCAATTCTGTGCTCATCTGATGTGCATACATGTTTTGGCAGAGGCTAATGGTTACTAGTAACTCTAGCTGAATTTCTTCCAGGGGACACTGTGGTCAACATTAGCATCCTCTACTGACTAAGATCAGCCTAACTCAGAACAGACCAGGGATCAAACCCAAAACACTATGTTTTTTATAAATCAGAGCCAAAATAATACATGTATTCAGTGATTTATTAGCAGTGGTTGGATAAAGGTGGAGTTACTTTTCAAATGCTGTTCTTATATCATTTTAAAAAAAATAAGTGTTAATTTATTATTTTCAATACTGTTACTACAGTCTGTTGGAAACTAACCATGCTGGGCCTCCAACATGTCACTCTGCTAATCAACAGGCATTAATGAGGATTGACATCTCTGCCAGTGTTTGATGCTGATCTGGATATTCAAAAGTGATTAAGATGATGTAATATTAAAATCGTTTAGTTGTTTCCAGTCCAGCCATTTAAAAAATAAATTTGAGCTTTAGAATTGAATGGAATGTTCAGCCCTCACTCCCACAGTTAGATAGCTGTTTGCTGGTGTACCATTACCCCACTCAACAGAATGCTGTGTTGCAACTGGGAGTCATGATGGGTCTTCAATTGGTTCTGAGCCAGAGATAAAGGTGGTGATTTCTTCTTACAACATAAGAGAACCACATATGGTAGATTTAACTTGCATTGGTGGAATTAGCAACTCTGCCAGCATCAGCACTATTCATCTAGATGATTGTTCTGTGTTTTGAGTCAGTGAGTATTCATCATTGGCAGCACTGCATTGCTGCTTTGTGATCAAAGCCAGAAGGAGTAGCTGATTTTTCGCTTTCAAGTTAGAGGGTGCCATGGCCAATTGCACCCATTATTGACCTAGTTGACTACACGGATCAAAAGTGGGTCCTTTCTCATCTAGAGGTTTGATGTTACAGTACACGGTGGCACAGTGGTTAGCACTACTGCCTCACAGCACTAGGGTCTGGGTTTGATTCCGGTCTTGGGTGACTGTGTGGAGTTCGCACATTCTCCCCATGTCTGGGTGGGTTTCTTCCGGTGCTCCGGTTTCCTCACACAGTCCAAACATGTGCAGGTTATGTGGATTGTCTATGCTAAATTGCCCCTTAGTATCCCAAGATGTGTAGGTTAGATGGATTAGCCATGATAAATGTGTGGGGTTACAGGGATAGGGCAGGGGCGAGAGCTTGGGTAAGATGCCCTTTTGGAGAGTCGGTGCCGACTCAATGGGCTGAATGGCTTCTTCTGCACTGTAGGGATTCTATGGTTCTATGATGATAAATAACGTGTTTATCCACAAAACAGAGGAATGCATAAATAAACTCGTAATTGTAAAAGTAATCTAAACTTAGAACAAATGATACCTCACTATCAATGTCTATTCTGATGCCTGAACACCAATTCTGATCATAGAATGTGAAGAATATTGAGTAAGTAGTTCAGAACAGGCAAGTAAAAGTCCTCACAAACACATTATCATTATTGAAGAGACATGTCACAATGAAAAACCTCAGAAACTCCTAAATGTGCATCAGTCCAATCCATTTTGTGCATGGTTAATGACGTTTGCCTGAGTAATATTTTGCATGAGTATGTTATAACTGTCCACATTTAAAAAAAGGAAGGGATTTATTTTTATTCATTCATGGGATGTGGGCATTGCTGGTTGGGCCAGCATTTATTGCCCATCCATGAGGCCAGTTAAGATTCAACCACATTGCTGCGGATCTGGAGTCACATGCAGGCCAGACCAGGTAAGGACAACAGATTTCCTTCCCTAAAGGACATCAGTGGGCCAGATGGTTTTTTACGACAATCAACAATGGTTTTGTGGCCATCACTAGATTTTTAATTCCAGATTTTTGTTGAATTCAAATTTCACTGTGTGCTATGGTGGGGTTCGAACCCAGGTCCCCAGAGCATTACCCTAGGTCTCTGGATTACTGGTCCAGCGACAATACCGTTGCACCGCTGCCTTGCTACTATATTCCACTATATATCTTTGTTTCCAATGGCAGCTTATAGTTAGGCCATCCAGATCAGAAGATTCCAGATTCAAATCATCATCTATGCTAACACAATTAATATTTGTCAGGATGACATAAAGGGCAATAAAACTGCAGTAACAAGGGGAAAATGATCATTCATCAAACTCATTTCTATTTTGCGATTCCTTCTGAAATGTGCATACATGTAACTGGTACAGAAATGAGCTAAGTGTTACTGCCCTTTAACATCATATAGACCACATTGGCACTTGGTACGTAGAGTCATACATAAAGAATGTCCACTGACAATTCAATGCTTTGGGACAAAATAAGGGGAAAATTTTCAGATGCAATAAATTGCATAAACATAATAAATAGATAGTAAAAGACACACAGCTAAATTACTACAAAGAAAGATAGATAAAAAGATTGATAGTTCCTATTCCTACAGGTAGTAGCCTACATTTGGATAGTTTTCACAGTCTAATGAGGCTAGATGCAGGGCATCAGCAAATTGATTATTGGCTTATTCATTTATTACCAGTGGACTGCAGATGCCAGTTGTGGTTCCAGAGGCAGCTCACCAGTCACATAGTGGAAGGCAATTTGGTCAGTTCAGATTCCGGTCAAGATCCTCTGCAGAATTGGGGTAATACGCAAACGGAAAGTGGGTGTAAATAGTGGCTGGCAGCAGTTTGTGGATTTAATGTGAAGCCATGGGTTGTATGCTTATTCAACTATAAGATAAATATGTTAAAACTACTTTAGGAAAGCCTTTTTTTAAGGATCACTGATTTAGCTGCTAAAGGCGGCACGGTGGCACAGTGGTTAGCAATGCTGCCCCACAGTGCCAGGGACCTGGGTTTGATTCCTGGCTTGGGTCACTGACTTTGCGGAGTCTGCACGTTCTCCCTGTGTCAGTGTGGGTTTCCTCCGGGTGCTCCGGTTTCCTCCCACAATCCAAAAGACATGCTGGTTAGGTGCATTGGTCATACTAAATTCTCGCTCAGTGTACCTGAACAGGCGCCGGAGTGTGGTGATTAGGGGATTTTCACAGTAACTTCATTGCCGTGTTAATGTAAGCCTACTTGTGACACTAATAAATAAACTTTAAAAACACTTTAAAAAAACTAACCACAGCATATATGGATGAACAGAGGGCCTCAAGCAAGCCACAGATTCTTTATCTGAATATGTCTCTGGAAGAACTCTAACAAATGTAGCAGACAGTGCACTTCTGGCACAGAAGGTGTGCATGCTCATCATCTGCTGCATCAAACCCTTTTGTGAATTGTGTATTGCTTGCAGACTGAGCACAACACACAATCTAATTTTGAGGTTGATGATTCCACAGAGTGAAAAGAAAATAAAATAAAATCTCATGGAAGTGAAGAAAGAGCTTCTACTTGTTTTCCAAGCAAACCAGAAAATGGCTGCTAGATTCTGCATAAAAATATAAATCATATTCCTAAAATTGATTATATTCTAACACACAAGTGTTAAAATAACTTCTTCGCAAGTCAGGGCCCTTTACCAATTCTTTTTTATCTCAAGGGGCCCTACATTAATCAAAAAGTATTTGATAAACCTCTTTCTGCTTGTTCACAACCATATGACATAACTATAAAAATTATGTCAAAATGTGTCCCTGCTTGTGGGTTTCCAAATAAATAAATTCAGCCAGAGTTTCCACCCCTAATAGTTATCAAATGATATATTTGGATTTTGGGAGCCTTCAGGCAAGGAGGAGAAAAATATAGAGAAAAATAAATCTGCGTCTCAAAACAGTAAATAAGTCCAGTTAAATAAGTGGTTAAAAGTCAACTCAATGTTTAAAAGAAAATTAGTATGGTTTGTCCTTACCATTTTTGCTTATATCTAGTTCTCTTAGATTCACCAGGCTGGCAATGGTGGTGGGCAGACTAGAAAGATCATTGTCTGGAATACTTAGTTTACGGAGAGCTTGGCAGCTGAACAATTGCTGTAATATTAAGAAACAAATTAGAAGACAAGTGTTGCTCTTCTTCTGGCCTTTAAAGAATTCCATCATCAGAGGGCTCCATAGACACTAGATTCACTATTATATCAATTTTAAAATTAGACTATTCAGTGGTATTACTTTCATTTTTATGTGCTACATTAGTGATAAAATTTGATCAAATAATCATGCTTTCTTCCTTTTATTCAATAATCACAAAAGCCAGTATTCCAAGTACAGAAAGCAACACCAAAAACCTCTGTCCTTATCGTGGCTGGGATCCTCTGGTGCCGCTGAAAATGAATGGAATTTTGACTGGAATGCCAAATTCCCCATTCTCACTTGGAGTGGGGCGGCCACAGACAAGTTCAGAGAATCCCACCCCAAATCTGGGGGGGGCTTACTTGATGTTCCCACACCAAACTGATTATTGCCGGCATATTCTTAGAAGGCATATATGTCACTTCTTATTCAAATTGGAATGAGAATAAAATCCGTGATTGCACAAGAATCAGTGAAAGGAGGTTCTTACCTTAAGATTGCATTTATCATTTTACTGTATACTTCAAAGTGCTACACATATAATAACCTACTTTCAAATTACAGCTATTTTGCACACAGTATGATTCCACAAGTAGCAATTTGATGAATTGCAAATGATTAGTTTATTGTGATGTTGGTTGAGGGAGAAATGTTGGCTAAGATACCATTACCTGCCCTTAACAAGATCATAAGATATGTTTGAATGCAGAGCAGCCTTTAGCTATTTGGTTTCATCCTTCCAGAATATCAAAATGACTGTCTCCAGTTACAGCATTTATTTATTTGATCCAGTGTCTCGACCTCAGTCACTGCTTCTGGTGTTCCATTCTAGCTAATGATCATTCTCTGTTTAAAAGGAATATTTTGGCACTTATCCTAAGGTATTGTCCCAAAGATTAAGGCATCTAGAATAAGGGAATATAGATATTCAAAGATTAAGGGGTCTAGAATAAAGGAATATTGTTATAAAGGGGAGGTTGATCCGCTCTCTGAGAACTAACACTGTGTGAGAAGTTCTGCGATCTGCTCTTCAGCAACTTTTATTGGTCAAATCAAAACAACTACCTGAGACTCTCTCTGTAAAATCAACAGATGAAACTTTATTTATCTAACTAATACTAACAGGTTAACTAAACTATTAACAAACCGAATAAACACTATTTATGTACCAGGAACCTAGAACGTATCAAGTTTTGCAATTTCTCTTCATTTAAATACTAAATTGTTTTTCTATACTTCATGCAAAAGTGGACAAGTTCATATTTTACCACATTATACTCCACTGGAGGTCTCACCTGCCTCTGGGTTAGAGGCTCCGAGTTTAAGTCCAATGCCAGGACTTGTTGGCCATGGAAGGAACATTTCTAACATGGTTTAACAGGCTGATAATCTGATCAGGAATCCTTCCATTACTTTCCCAAGGGAAAAAGGTGTATTCCATCTACCAAATTTTTGCCCACTCATTCAACCTGTCTATATCCCTTTGCCGATAACCTACCTCATCTTGACAACTTACTTTCCTACCTATCTTTGCGTCATCAGCAAACTTAGCTACCATACATTTGGTCCTTTCATCCAAATAATTGAGGTAGATTGTAAATAGTTAAGGCCCCAACATTGATCCTTGTGATACTTCACTATTTATAGCTTGACAACCCAGAAAATACCCACTTATTTTAACTAACCAATCCTTTACTCATGTTACTGTGTGACCCCTTGCACCATGTAATCTTATCTTGTTGTGGTGTTTGTTCCCTTTATAGGGCAATCTGCCAAGAGGGTGATGTGACCAGAGTAACCGATCAGGGACCAGAGTGGGGGAATCATACTAGTAAATATGGGCTTCTGCATCAGATCTATCCTGGAAGCTGACTGGCAGCTTTTGACATTTGGGCGACTATTTTCAGGCCAATGGAATTGAGGAGGAGGGGAAGAGAAAGGCAATCCTTCTGAGCACATGTGGGACCCAGGCCTGCAAGTTAATATGTGGCCTCATATTCCCAACCGCGCCAGACTCCAAGTCATTCACTAAGATAGTTGAATTGGTGAAAACAAACTATCACCCTAAGGTAATATTTAAGTTTAACTCAACCAGGAGAGCCCCTGGGCAAACTATTGCAACTTACAAGTTAAGACAGATCTCAGAGTACAGCAACTTCAGAGTCATTCTCAACAATATGCTGTGGGACTGTTTAGTCTGGGGAGTAAATAATGAGGCCATCCAAAGGTAGCTAATAGCAGATATAAATTTTAAGAAGGCACTGGAGAAAGTGCCGGTGATGGAAAACGTGAGAAGGGTGCACAGGTGTGTCACAGTGCGCAAAATGGCTTTGTTCATTGATGGCAAGCTGCAGTCAGTCGTGGCTGAAGATGTAATTTTAAAACAGGAAGGAATTGCAGCAATGAATAGAGCAAGCAGATTTAAATGAGCCAATCAACCACCTAGGATCAAAGTAGAGTATTACCAGTGCAGGGGTAATCACTCCCCTTAAGCCTGCAGGTATAAAGAGGATGAATGTTTTTTCTGCCACTGGAAAAATCACTTAAAGCACCAATGTAAAAGTCAGTCAAGTCTACCCTGTAACAGAGTTAGCAATACATCGCAAGTGTATATCATGGAAGAATCCAGTACTAAGGATTTAAATGTTCACTCATTGTTCAATGTGAAAGCAGGCAAGGTAGCCTCCATCATTGTGACGATTTTGGTAAATGGTAGGCCCTTAAAGATGGAAGTTGATGCAAGAGCCTCTGCCACAGTGATAGGACAACACATATTTTGATATTTGCAAGAAGGAGGCCAGCCACTGAGTTTTACTGCAGCAAAACTAACAACTTACACAAGTGAAGCATCAAGATAAAGGGTACTACCACAGTACCTATAAGCTATCGGCAGCAGTCCATTCACTCCCAATAATAATAGTAACAGGCCAAGGGCCAAGTCATCTGGGCCATGATTAGCTCATGGCACATCAAGTTAAACTGGATTGAGATATTTCAAGTACAGGAAGAGGAACTGCCTGAGTTAATGAGAAGCATGAGAATGTTTTTTGTGATGAGTTAGGTAAAATAAAGAGCCTCCAGGTGAAGATCTATGTAGACCCAGAGGCACCCCTCATTTCTTTAGAGCAAGACCAGTACAATATGCCTTGCGAGAAAAGTTGGACACAAAATTAAAGAGATTGGAAGAACTAGGTATTATCCAGCAAATTCATTTCATAAAGTGAGCGAGACCCATAGTCCCTGAAATAAAGCCTGACATGAAATTCCGCATCTGAGGAGGCTACAAATTAACAGTTAATCAGATTTACAAGTTAGATCCTGAAGATTGAACGCTTTTATGCAAAGCTGGCCGGAGGTCAGTCTTATACAAAGCTGGGTATGGGCCACACATTTCAGCAACTTGACAATGCTTCCTGAGGCTATGTTATGATAAACATGCACAAAGGTTTGTTTCAGAGTATTCACCTGCCCTTTTGTGTGTTGTCGGCATGTGCTATCTTCCAGAGAACAATGGAAAGTCTATTGCAAGGACTAACACGAGTTGTAGTATACCTGGATGATATTTTGATAACTGAATTGACAGGAGCTGAGTGTCCAGCTAATTTAGAGGAGGTGCTGAAGAGATTTCAAGAGGCTGGAGTTAACTTCAAGAAGGAAAAATGTACTTTTCAATCCACTGAAGTAGCCTATCTGGGGTATCATGTAAACACACAAAGAATACATCCCATGGAAGACAAGGTTAGAGCAATAAAGGAGGCATCAGCCCCCAGAAACACATCTGAGCTCAAGTAATTCTTAGAATACTGAATTACTATGGGCATTTAGCACCAAATTTGTTGACACTATTGGCTCCCTTGAACATGCTGCTAAAGAAGCAACACCGTTGGTTTTGGAAGACACCCCAGTGAAAAGATTTCAATAGAATAAAGCAATTGTTACGTTAATTGAGTTTATTGGTGCATTTTGACCCATCTAAAGGAATTGGTGTCAACCTGTGATGCCTCTCCATATGGAGTCGATGCAGTACTGTCCCATCAGATGGACGATGGACCTGAAAGAGCTACAGGGTATATCTTGAGAACTCTCTCAGAGGCTGAAAAAGACTCAGATTGAAAAAGAAGGCTTGTCAATAGTATATGGGGTAAAGACGTTCCATCTGTGCGTGTATGGGACCATCACCACCTTCTGGATAAAAATGTTTTTCCTCTCATCCCCCCTAAACCTCCTGCCCCTCATTTTGAACTTGTGTCCCCCCATGACTGATCTTTCAACTAAGAGGAACAGCTGCTCTCTATCCATCCCCTCAAAATAATGTACACCTCGATCAGGTCAGCCCTCAGTCTTCTCTGTTCCAACAAAAACAATCCAAGTCTATCCAACCTCTCTTCATAAATTAAATGTTCTCTCCCAGGCAAAATCTTGATGAATCTCCTCTGCACCTGCTCCAATGCAATCGCATCCTTCCTCTGATGTGGAGACCAGAACTGCACACATTACTCTAGCTGTGGTCTCAAAGTTCTCTACAACTCCAACATGACCCAACGGCACGGTAGCACAGTGGTTAGCACTGCTGCTTCACAGCTCCAGGGTCCCGGGTTCGATTCCCGGCTCGGGTCACTGTCTGTGTGGAGTTTGCACATTCTCCTCGTGTCTGCGTGGGTTTACTCCGGGTGCTCCGGTTTCCTCCCACAGTCCAAAGATGTGCGGGTTAGGTTGATTGGCCAGGTTAAAAATTGCCCCTTAGAGTCCTGGGATGCGTAGGTTAGAGGGATTAGTGGGTAAATATGTGGGGGTAGGGCCTGGGTGGGATTGTGGTCGGTGCAGACTCGATGGGCCGAATGGCCTCCTTCTGCACTGTAGGGTTTCTATGATTCTATGACCTCCCTGCTTTTGTAATCTATGCTTCAATTGATAAAGGCAATTGACCTATATGCCTTTTTCACAACCCTACTAACATGCCTTTCTGCCTTCAAAGATCTATGGACCAACATGCCAAGGTCCCTGTAATAAGTTCACGGAGGCAGAAGTCCCTTCACCAGAATCCCTTTATTTACAATTCCAACAGAAGTATACAGGGTGCTGTCAGTCAAGTGTCTACCTTCGGGAATGCCAGAGGAACTGACACTCCCGGTTATGTACAAAGTAAAGTCTCCCTGATTGGCCCATCAACCCCCCCCCCGCAAAAGGCCGTGGAATCCCTCTGGTCTGGACACTCACGGGCCTCTTCCTCTGCTTCAGCGCCGGGGCCAGCTCCTCCAATTCGGCATCGGAGGTAGGTGGGGTGTACCTACTGGACGCCCGTCTCTTCTGCAGTGAGCGCTGGAAGGTCGGTTTACCCTCTTCCTCTGGCAGTAGGGGCACAGCCACGGCTTCGTACACCGTATCCATTTCGGACTCCAAGGTTCTGACCAGGATGTGAGACGGGGCTGGCCCATCGAGGAGGACTTTCTTTGGCCTTTGGCCCCCTGGGCTGAGTCGGCTCAGGACGGGGGACACATTCGAGGCCCGCACCTGGTCTAGATGCTTTCTTAAGACGGCCTCTCCCATACAGGCCCTTCCTGGACTCGACCGTTCCCGTTATCCATGTGGGACCATTTGCGCAGTTCTTCATCCAGACTTTTTCGCCTGGTCCGAAATGCCTCTCTTAACGACTGCTGTTGTGCCCCCTGCAACAGACCTCTTGGTGTTTTTCCACCTTCCCCCCAGATTTAGGAATAGCAGGCTCAGTCTGGTGCGGAATCATCTGCCCATGAGTAGTTTTGCTTGAGCTATTCACATGGCGCATGGGGTTGTTCTGTAGTCAAATAACCAGCGGGAGTGTTTCTCTAGACGCCACTGGCTGCTTTTTCAGCCCAGCTTTTAAAGTCTGGACAGCTTTCTCCGCAGGCTTGTTCGACACTGGATGGTACGGTGCCGTCCTAATATGTCGAATCCCATTCAACTTCATGAATTTGGTGAACTCTTGGCTGGTGAATGATGATCCATTGTCCGAGACTAGCACCTCTAGAATTCCGTGCGTTGAGAACAAGATGTGCAGCTTCTCAACGGTTGTTGTTGTGTTTGCCGAATTCACCCTGTAGATGTCCAAGCATTTTGAGTGGGCGTCTACAATTATCAGGAACATTGAACCCATAAACGGGCCTGCAAAATCGACATGAAGTCGAGTCCATGGCCTACCTGGCCATTCCTACGGGTATAGCAGGGCTGCCAGTGGCACCTTCTGCCCTTGTTGGCATTCCCGGCATTGACCCACCAATGCCACAATATCTTGTTCTAAATCTGGCCACCAGACAGAGCTCCTGGCCAGCATCTTCATCTTGGACACTCCTGGGTGCCCATGATGTAATTTGGCCAGTATGGCCTGACAGCCCTGACGTGGGATTATGACCCGTGCCCCCCTATAGCAGCATCCTGTCTTCCACGGTGATCTCCTCTGTTCTGCTGCAGTAGGGGTGGAATTGCTTTTGGACTGGTCTTTCCATTTCCCCTGTTAATACCAGGTGTTTTATTTTCAGCAGTACCATGTTTTTTTGTGTCCACAGGCATTTGTTGTGTGCGGCCACTGGGAGGGTGTTGAGGAAGTTGAGTGTCATCACCGTTTCTTCTATCTGGGTACCAACGATGGGGTGTCTGGTAATGGTAGCCTGCTTAAGGCATCGGCATTTGTCACTCGAGTTCCCGGCCGGTGCTCCAGCTGATGCTGGTATGTTGCCAGTAATAATGCCCAGCGCTGGATCTGTGCTATTGGTGGCACCGCTTTGTCCTGTTTTAGCAAGCGCTGCAACAGTTTGTGATCGGTGACGATCATGACTTTCCACCCATAAGGATACTGGTGGAACTTCTTTACTGCGAAAATTATGGTCAGTACT
Source organism: Mustelus asterias (assembly GCF_964213995.1). NCBI lineage: Eukaryota > Metazoa > Chordata > Chondrichthyes > Carcharhiniformes > Triakidae > Mustelus > Mustelus asterias. The sequence goes on along the minus strand of NC_135808.1, from coordinate 88,043,777 downwards.
TCTTTTTCGATCTGGGCGTACTTCCGTTCCGCTATTGCTAAGGTCCTGGAGGCATAGGCTATTGAACGTTTCTCTCCGTTTTACCATCCATGTGCCAAACTGCCCCAATGCCATATGGAGACACATCTCAAGTGAGCACCAACTCTTTCCTGTGGTCATACTGCACTAAAACATTTGCTGAGGAGAGCTGTTGTTTGATTTTCTTAAAGACCCGGTCTTGGCGGCAGATCATTCCCAGGCTTGCCCTTTTTTTAGTAACTGATGTAGGAGATCCAAGATAGAGGCCCTGTTTTGTATGAATTTTCCATAATACATCACCAGTCCTAAAAACAACCGCAACTCCTGGATTGTGGTGGGGGCCGGGGCATTTTTGATTGCCCTCACCCATTCCTCCAGAGGATGTCGGCCTGACTTATTGACTTTGTAACCCAGATAGGTTACTTGCGCGACTAAGAAGACACATTTCCCCCTCTTTAAGCACACGCACGCTGCTGAAAACCTTCTCAGGACTTCCTCCATGTTCTGCAGGTGTTTTGCCCTCATTTTCCCGGTGATGAGGATATTGTCCAGGTAAATGGTGATCTGTGGTAACCCTTGTAGTATGTTTTCCATCGTTCTCTGAAATATCGCACAGGCTGATGATACCCCAAAGCGTAATCTTGTATACTGAAAGAGGCCCTTCAGTGTGTTGATTGTGGAGAATTTTTATGAATCTTCGTCCAGCTTCAACTGTAGGCATGCGTGACTCATATCTAGTTTAGAGAATAAGAGTACTCCTGCCAGCTTTGCATATAGATCCTCAATCTGGGGAATTGGGTATTTATTAGGTTGTGAGTAGCGGTTTATTGTCTGCTTGAAATCTCCACAAAGACAAACTGAGCCATCCGGCTTTAAAATAGGCACCATGGGTGCCGCCCATTCCGCAAACTGGACTGGTTTTATTATGCCTTCGTGCTCCAATCTTTCGATTTCTGTGTCCACCTTTTCCCTTCATGCGAATGGTACCAGCCGGCCTTGCAAAATTTTGGGATTGCCTCCGGATCAACATGTAATGTCGTTTTTGCTCCTTTGATTGTTCCTAGTCCTTCTCGAAAGACCTACGGGTATTTGAGCAGGACTTCACAGGGCGGCACGGTAGCACAGTGGTTAGCACTGCTGCTTCACAGCTCCAGGGACCTGGGTTCGATTCCCAGCTTGGGTCACTGTCTGTGTGGAGTTTGCACATTCTCCTCGTGTCTGCGTGGGTTTCCTCCGGGTGCTCCGGTTTCCTCCCACAGTCCAAAGATGTGCGGGTTAGGTTGATTGGCCATGCTAAAATTGCCCCTTAGTATCCTGAGATGCATAGGTTAGAGGGATTAGTGGCTAAAATATGTAGGGATATGGGGGTAGGGCCTGGGTGGGATTGTGGGCGGTGCAGACTCGATGGGCCGAATGGCCTCTTTCTGTACTGTAGGGTTTCTATGATTCATTCAGGCAACATTTTCCAACTGAAAAATGTTTACCCAGTTTAGTTGCATCTCCTTCAGCCAATTCCATCCCAACAGGCTCGGTCCCGAACCTTCCACTACCCATTAATGGTAGCCTAACCAGTTGCTTCCCATAAGCAACAAGCACGTGGATTGTGCCCAACACTCTCAACGGTTCCCCTACATAAATCCTCAGTCTTGCCGAAGTCTCGGTTAGGGATAGGGGTTGGAGTCCAGTGCGAATTTTGTTGAATACTGTTTCCCCTACCATGAATACGGCTGCGCCTGTATCGACTTCCATTATTATTGGGCGTCTGTTCAGTCTTACGGATAATTTAATAGATTCCGATTTGGTCATTGCTTAGTAAAATAGTTGTCCCTCATCGGAGGTAGGTGGAGCTTCCAGAGTGTGCATTCTCTTGTACCCCAGACTATGTGTTATTTTCCAAAATGTCTGTTTTGGAACTTTGTTTTTCTTTTCCGACTCTGGATACTGGCAATAGTTGCAATATCTTGCTGGTGGAGATTCTGCAGGGGCTGTCTGTCTGTCTAGACCTAATTTGGCCTTGTTTAGGAGTGGCTCTGCGAGCAGACCTGGGTTCCCTTGAATCCGAATTCTTCCTGAGGGCGGCTATATAGTTGCCTGTCCTGGGGTGGTAGTCCCTTAACTCAGTTGCACTGGTATGGGCGTCTACCTCCATCGGAATACCCTGTAACTCATGTGCTCCGCTCACTGCTTTTTCCAAGGACAAAGCCAGCTGTAATGCTTGTTTGCAGTCCAGCTGGGCCTCCACCAACAGACATTTTTGTATAGTCATATTATTGATTCCCCACACCAATCGGTCTCGGAGCATCTCATTTAACATCAATCCAAACTCACAAGCCTCTGCTCATCGCTTTAATCTCGTCAGGAAACTAGTGACTGACTCCCCCGTCTCTCAGAATGCTGAGTAAAACCAGTACCTTCGCAGGATCAGAGGTGGCTTAGGGTCATAATACTCTTTTACTAAGTCTGTCAATTCCTGGAAGGTTTTTGTGTCTGGTGTCTCTGGACAAGTTAAACTGTGCATAACAGCGAAAGCTGACGCTCCACAAGTGGTCAGCAAAATAACCCATTGCTTTTCATCTGACGCTATGTCCTTAGCTCTGAAAAAATAACTAATCTGTTCTACATATTGGGCCCAGTCTTCCACAGCCCGATCAAAAGAGTCCAATTTCCAAAATAAAGGCATGTTTGCCAGGCAATGGCTTACTCCCAATGTGTAGCGAGTTCCTTTGAGTCGCTCCTTTTTCCTCGTCGCCACTGCAATAAGTTCATGGAGGCAGAAGTCCCTTCACCAGAATCCCGTTATTTACAATTTCGACAGCAGTATACAGGGTGCTGTCAGTCAGCAGTCTACCTTTGGGAGTGTCAGAGGAACTGACACTCCCAGTTACATACAATTGATTGGCCCATCAATTGGTTACTTAATCAGGGAGTTCGTATTCCAATAGGTCAACTTCAATGGTCTAATTAAAGTCATTACAGTCCCCTTGTTCTTCAGAACTTCTTAGTGTCATGCCATTCATTGAATACTTCCTTGTCAAGGTATACTGCCTCACATTTTTTAGGGTTAAATTCCATATGCTATTTATTTGCCCTTTTGACCATCCCATCTATATATTCCTGTAGCCCAAGATACTCAATCTCATCGTGAACCACCTGGGCCAATCTTTGTGTCATCCGCAAACTTACTAATCCTAGCCCCCACATAGTTTTCTATGTCGTTTATATAAATGACAAACAAATCGGGGACCCAGCGCAGATCCCTGTGTTACGCCACTGGACACTGGCTTCTAGTTACTAAAGCAGCCTTCTGTTATCACCCTCTGTCTCAATCAACACTTTCTCTTTCTCAGAATAAAATTATCTGCCACGTCATTGGAATGTGGCAATTATATTAGAAACATTCCAGTAAACATGGAGGTTCACATGGATATTTTCATCTAAAACAATTGTCATCATACAATAAAATTCACCATTCTACACAAAACATACGCAAGGGCCCAAGCTATGAGATGGACAAAGAGCGTAAAAATTATACATTTATTATTCATTTATATGTTGCCCTGTATACGCCCACATATTAAAAAGGAACAGCAGCAGAGCGTTTTTCCCAAATATTGTCACTCTGATGTGGCTAAAATGTGAGGCTGATCTTAAAGTTTTGCTTTATAGAGAAACAACAGTCATTTGTATGACTGGCACTTAAAGCCTGTTTCAGAGTGGTAACAAATTGCTTGGGCTAATGTGGAAAATTATTAAGCCAGTAACGTAAAACTTCCAATTAATCAGATAATTCTTAATAAGACAATGAAGCTGAGACACAAGCCTAACAATATGAGAGAAATAAAAATGAAAAGGTTGATGAAGTTTTCGAAGGTATTAACTCCTTCATGTTGTCTGGCTTGAGAAAATGCTGAGAAAAATCACTGGTACGGAGTGACTCAATTAAATTATTCCAAAAATTAAAAGGAAAGAACAAAAGGAAGTTGGAGTTAACAACAACTTAAGTTAAAGAGAGATTGTTGCTGCTTTCAAAAAGAAAAAATAATTGTTCAGTTTGGGAAGAATGTTCCTTTGACAAATGCGCATTCCACTGTGATCTGAGACATACACGGCAAGATGACCTCAATTGCAACCTTTGGGGGGAATTTTACAGATCCCTGCTACCGTATGAAAATGCCATCCCAGGCTGTCCATACGGGCCTACACAGCTCCCACTGCAGGGAATGCTTGGGGGGCTGGGTGGCCTCTCTCACATTGAATGGTGCTCTGAGCCTATATGGGTATGGTCAGGGTTCAAAACTCCCTGTGGGAGGCGGATCACAGACAGATGAGTCACAGCTATAGGTACAATGACATTTAATAATGATTATCCAAGGAGCCAATTAGCCTCACACTAGCGATGTTGTCTGCCTTCACCCATGTCCTCTTGGTCACTCTACAACTTTTTACTCTTACATGTCCTAGCGCAACATCTAATTGTCACCCCAGGATGCACATCAGAGACAGTCAGCTGTGTTCTGCGCCCCATGGCCTTTGCTGCCCTTGGCAGACATCCTGATTGTCGGTCACTACTCTCTCAGCTGCCTCCCCTGAGAGTTCCATCACTTGCTCTTTGAAGTGAGTCAGGACATGGAGCTCGGGCACTCCACTGCCAGTCTTCTCCCACTCCCTTTGATTATGCACCATCTTCTTCTGCGGAGACAAAAGGGGCTGATTGAAAGCCTGATGGCTGGAAGGCCATGTGGTGTCAGGTTGGGGAGGGGGGCAGTTGGCATATTTTGGCACCTTGTCTCAGCAGGCTGGGGTTGTGGCATGGGTGCCAGAGGGGTTTTAGGACGATGCTGGGGGGGTCAGGTGCTGGATGGACATGGCACCTGAGGGGGTGGAGGGGGAGACAGGAAGAGATGGACACTCGCCCCTAATGGTCGAACGAGGTCTTTCATTTCCTTGCTGCTGGTACTCCATATCGGTGTGTGGGCACTGACTGCCACTGCCACTGCATCCCAGGCCACATTGCTGTCCTAATTTCTAGGTTGTCTGCCATCTCAGGGAAGCCTCTCCTCCACAGTATCCAGCAGCTGTCCCAGCTCTCCCTCCATAAAGTGCGGGGCTGCTGCTCTCCAGGCTGCCATCATCCTGGCGTGACTTAGTGTACGCATTGTTAGTGTTTGAATGTAGTTCCCCCTGCTTAACAGTGCACAGCTGCGGCCACTTGGGCTGAGTCATATGCCGGGAGCCTCCATGATGGCATGTTCCACATGACAACTCTTTCAGCGCACTAAGTGTTGGAAGATTGTGATGTGGAGCACGCCTGAGAAATTGGTTTTCTTGCGGTTATGACACTCAGAAATATTTGAGAAAATTCCTCTCAAGGCATCAGAAAGCACGGATGTATATCCTAGTATAAATCAATGTATTTTGCAGTGCAAAAAGCAAACTTGGGAAAAAAATTAATTTCACCATTAAATGATGAAATAAGAAGATGTTTTTCAAATTACCAAGCACTAGTGTAGCCTTGACATTGTCTGATTTCATCCCACCTTCAGTTTATCTGGGGCTGTAACTCTAATTCATGCCTTAGTTACCCCTTAACGTTTACAACACCCTCCTGGCTGCTTGCCCATCTTCTACTCTCCATAATCTTTTGATACCCGGAATCCCGTTCTCGTTAGGATGCAGGCAGAAAGTTCCGTTCATCCATTGCTTCTGTTCTTGCTGACCTACATTGGCCCCTGTTCTGTCAATGCCTCCATTTTAAAATTCTCTTTCTTGTTTTCAAATTCTCACCACTCACTGCCTCTGTAACCACCTCAATCTTACAACCTTCTGAGATTTCTGCGCTTCTCCAATTCTGGCCTCTTGACCACTGGGGACCTAGCTTTCAGCTTCCAAGGTCTTAAACTCTGGAATTCCCTACTTAAACCTCTGCAACTCTTTACCTCTTCAAGGATGCTCCTTAGCACTTAAGGTTATGAATCAGCTTTTGGTAATCAGTCCTAATTTTTGTTTGATAATGTTCCTGTGAAGCGCCTTGGAACAATTTATTAACTGAAAGGTGCCATGTAAGAGCAAGTGGTGGTTGGGTAAACATCCCTTATTGTACCAATTACCATGTATTACATTTCTCATACCATTCATCTTTACACCTGCCTGAGTAACACTGCTAATTACCACCAGTCAGACCTCTGAACACTAGCAGGTTGGGTTACATTGCTCACAGTCATTTCAGCCAGGACCCTTACAAACCTGACAAAACAGGAATCATTCATACCATTTATTCGAGCCAGATTTGAATTCAGATCCCAGAGATGAAAGGTCAATCTTTAATTCATTGCTATATCTCAATGTCCTGTTGTTTTAAAAGAAAACATTAAATTATGTAACTGCATCTATGGCACACCCAGTACATTTGTGTCTTCCTACCTTGGGGAGTTCCTCTATCTGGTTGGCATCTAAATAGAGCTCTTCCAAAGACCGCTCAAAATTGAATATCTCCTTTGGTACATGTTGAAGGCTACAGTGGGAATAATCCAATACGGAGATTACTTCTTCTTCACCCCGGAAACATCGGCAGGGTACCAGGCGGCCAATAAGTTTCCTCTTTGTTGTCATCTCCAAACACTGCACTGCAATATCACAAAAAATAGATGCCAGTAAATGGAAAGAAGGTATGGGGGTTAGAACAACTTTAAGAACATTAACAGAATAATTGATCTGTATTTCTGACACAAAATCTAAACAACAGTACTGAGGCTCCCTCACAAAAAATGTCCTCCCCTTCTTTGAAGGTAGTGGGACGTCCGGGAGGTCGGAGGAGGAAATTCTAGTGGTGTTGCCTTCCTCTGGTACTGTTCTAATTGACCATTCTTCATCTGGTGAAGAGTGATTGTGACATGCTATTCAACCATAGCCACACATGATCCTATCCTTGGCTGACATACAGACTAATAAAGGAAGAAGTTATCAGACCTCATAAGTGTACATAGTCAATGCTTTAAAGTTCAATCTAATGCATTTGTAATGTTGATTTTTAACATTTCCTACTAAGAATACCTATATTTTAAGAATGCTATGGTTTCAGATTGCTAATAACCTTTGTGGGAAAAACTCTTTCCTGACATCACCTGAAGCTCCATTTTAAGGTATGGTCCTGGATTCCCCAACCAGAGGAAATAGATTTGTTTCATCTACCCTGTCAGCTCTTTTAGCCATCTTAAAGACCTCAATGTGATCATCCCTTAATCTGCCATAGAGAAATGAAAACAGGCCTAGTTTATGGGACTTATCTGCCTCATTTAATCCTTTTCATGCCAGTGTCATTCTGATGAATCTTCTCTGCACCCTCACCAGGCTTTCCTGAGGTTTTATGCCCTGAATTGTATGTATTTAAGTAAGGTTTAAACATATATTTATGTAACTTCCATTGCTTTGTATTCCTTGAGAAAAGGCCTATATTCCATTAGTCTATATAATGATATTTTGTACCTATCCACTAGCTTTTCGTGATCCCTTTACATGGACTCCTAAATCTCCCTGCTTCTCTACAGTTTCTAGGCTCTCACCATTCAGAAAATACTCTGATCTTTCTTCATCAGGTCCAAAGTGAAGGACTTTGTAGTTCCCCACATTGGCCAAAATTTTACCACCCCGCCCGCCATGGGAATCAGAGCAGGCGAGGAGCAGATCATGGAAAGGTCTGTTGACCTTGTGCGGAATTTTACGGTTTCGGGACAAGCGAGGTCATAAAGTCCCGCTTGAATTCTATCTGCCACAATTTTATCCACTCATTTAATCTGTATAGGTCCCTTTATAACTTTCTGCTCCCATCCACACGATTTACTATTGTAGCTAACTTGGTGTGGTCAGTAAACTTGGACATGTAACTCTACCTTTATCGAAGTTCTTTATAAATATGGTGAAATTGAGTCTTGAGTACAGGTCCCTGGAGGCAACATTCGTCAAATCCCATTAATTGGATTACATTGGGGTGGTACGGTGGCACAGTGGTTAGCACTGCTCCTCAGCGCCAGGGACCCAGGTTCAATTCCGGCCTCGGGTCACTGTCTGTGTGGAGTTTGCGCATTCTCCCCATGTCTGTGTGGGTTTCCTCCGGGTGCTTTGGTTTCCTCTCACAGCCTAAAGTTTTGGCGGTTAGGTTGATTGGCCATGCTAAATTGACCCCAGTGTCAGGGGATTAGCAGGGCAAATATGTGGTGTTACGGGAATAGGGCCTGAGTGGAATTGTGGTCGGTGCAGACATGATGGGCCGAATGGCCTCCTTCTGCACTATAGGGATTCTACGGTTCTAATCAATTCTTTACTCATGACAAATCCAGATACCAGCAAAAATAATTGCTACTATAAGTGGGGGCAGGATTTTCAAATCCAGGTCCATCTCGCTACTATTACCTGTCTTTGGATTGGGTTATGGTTGACTCTGTGAATATCTGGTCCTATGACTCTATGTGATGTGTATTTCCAACATTTTGAATATCTGTTTTGTTATAAATAAAACAATTATATTCAGTTTACATGTCTGATAAACATTTTGTACAATATTAATAATAAATAAAATATGGGGAAAGGTCTTATGGAGTAAATTGGGCCTATACTCATTGGAGGACAGAAGAGTGAGAGGTGATCTTATTGAAACATATAAGTTTCTGAAGAGGCTTGACAGTAAATGCCAGGAAAATGTTTCATCTCACGGGGGAATGTAGAACCAGGGGTCACAGTTTAAAGAGATGGAGATGAAGAGGAAATTCTTCTCTCAGAGAGTCATTAGTATTTGGAATTCTCTTCCAAGTGGAGGCTCAGTTGGAGAGATTTTTGATTGATCAGGAAGTTGAGGGTTATGGAGGACAAAAAGTGGCATTAAGGCCACAATCAGATCAACCATGATCTAATTGAATGGCAGCACAGATTTGAAAGGGTGAATGGCCTATTCCTGCTTTTATTTCATACAATGTTATAATTTCCTCCTCAAAAAATCTAGTTTTGTTCGACGGCACTTATCCTTTACAAATTCATGTTGGCCTATGTTAAGGAATAGGGGTTGAAAGATCCAAAGTGTGATGAGAAGTATTTATTTGTGTGGAGGGTAAACAACTGCATGAATTGATTGTGCCAAGTTGCTCATTACTGTACAGTAACTTGTATGTATTTAGCAATACAGACACTATGGAGCTGCTGGTAAACCTATTTCACCAAGTAACAGTACCGGTACATGTATCATAGGATAACAATATTTTCTACTTTTCATTGATTAGTAAAATGAATAGAATATTCCTCTCTTGAACATATTCCATAAAAAGGAATGGTTTAAAGGGAAACATTCTATTAATGATCATTAAAATAAACATTTGTCCAAATGGGAAATCAGCAATTTTTCTACACTTACAATTGAGCTGTTACATGGGTAAAGCAAATATCGTTCCTCAGTTACGATGAGATGCTATTTGTCATCTAGGAGCCTAACTGGGCTCACAAAGAACATGTGCTATAATACACTACAATCTAATTCTCTTTGGCATTTTGCCTTCCTCATGGGAGTTGCCAAAACACCTGCTATGCAAAAGTGTCTTTGATACTGAAACACGTGTCACGTGGCAAATATCAGTTCTTGGTGCTTGTGAAATAAAGTCTGCCTTTGCTAATCATGTATCAACCACAGTTATATCAGACATGTAAACTGAAAATATGTTTTATTTATAATATAAAACAGAAATTCAAAATGCTGGAAATACACATTGATCAGCATCTGCAAAGGCAAATGGCAAGTTCCTATTACAGGTGAAATCTTTTGTCAGGATTAATAATAATGAAAGATTACAGCCAAGAGTTTAATTTGTTTATTCTTTATACAGATGCTGATGAACCTGTGCATTTCCAGCATTTGAGGAAGAATTCTGTGTTCTTCTATACTCACAGGGAGCAAGGCTCACCGAGAAATCATGCTGCCAGACACTGAGGCCAAAATTCTCCAGCCGTTCACACCCCACCGCCTCTGCCAGCAAGAACAGAGAATTTGGCACTCAGCTAAATCTCTATTCATAGCAGGGGGACTGGAGAATCCCAGTGCAAGCGAGGTTGCAGAATCAGGCCCTGAATATTTATTCCCTAAGTGAATGGAAGTTATGAGTTGGCAAAATGGTATTTTGTTATTCCAAGCTTTCCAAAATGTTAGACAATAAGAGGATTAAACTGGCATTGTCATGTTCATAGGAAATACCCTTGGAAAGCAAGCATCTAGTGTTGAGTAATGAATGGGGCTACAAATCTGGACAGGTATTTCAGTTTTACTTTACTTTTTGATGAAACTTTGTGTGATTTTCTCCCAAGTGAGCAAAGTAAGTAGTAAGCGGCATGGTAGCACAGTGGTTAGCACTGCTGCTTCACAGCTCCAGGGTCCCGGGTTCGATTCCCGGCTCGGGTCACTGTCTGTGTGGAGTTTGCACATTCTCCTCGTGTCTGCGTGGGTTTCCTCCGGGTGCTCCAGTTTCCTCCCACAGTCCAAAGATGTGCGGGTTAGGTTGATTGGCCAGGTTAAAAATTGCCCCTTAGAGTCCGAAGATGCGTAAGTGAGAGGGATTAGCGGGTAAATATGTGGGGGTAGGGCCTGGGTGGGATTGTGGTCGGTGCAGACTCGATGGGCCGAATGGCCTCCTTCTGCACTGTAGGGTTTCTATGATTTCTTCTATGAAATCAATTATGGGAAAGATATACATCAACTGTGAGTGAATGTCTTTTGGATTAGTATTGTTTGCTGAAGATTTATTTGCTTTTAAACTCCTCCACATTGTTCCATAATAGTTTAAAATATTGTATGATGTGACCATGTCAATCTCTACAAGGCAGGAAATGGCATTTAAAGCTGGTCTTCACTCAGTGATTAATCTTCATAAAAAGGATGGGCAGCAATTTCCATTTTGAGTCCAGACTGAATGCGGGCCCTGACCCCATAGCCTGTTAGGAGCAGTCACCCAACATCAATTTCACACAGATTGGCAAATAACAGGCTCTCCAACATGGAAGGAACTCCAGCCAACTGCAGCAGGTAAGGGAGAGAGAGGGTACCTCCACCTTCAGGCACCCTCTCAGCAAATTGTAATGATTTTGAAATTAAAAATGGCCACAGCTGCCTGACTGCTGTTGTTGAGGAGAACCCCTCAACACCTGCCACTTGTGGTTAAGTAGCTGTTATGCTGCCCTATCCTTCTCCAAAAATCAATTGTGGGCAGAGGTGTTGTTGGCAAACCAACATGCTAGCTAGCGCTGCAAAATTACCCACCTACCCCCCTCCATTCCTGTCCTTGTCAAAATCTAAGAATCCTGACTGACATTTCCCCCATTGCCAAAATGGGCAGTGGGAGAGAACTGTAAAAATAAGTTAAACAAGTTACAGCTAAAAATTAGTTAAAAAGACAGAAACATTTATTTGAAAATTAAATTTAAACAACCTATAATTATATTGTGCCTGTAGTGTAGATTTTTTAAATGTAGGAATAAAAACAGTTCAGAAATGTGATCAAAAGTTTACAAAATGAGACTAAGGAAGATGAGAACATAAGAGCAAAAAGGGAAAACAGTATCAATACTGATATTGTATAATTTTGATGTAAAAATACATTTTAGTGTTTAAGATAGTAGCTTGGGGTTAATATTACAGTAATAAGCCTACTTCTGTTACCTGATTAATTTAACAGCATTATATTCATGCTTATTTCAATGGTGCAGAGCTTGGAAACAAACAAATCCACTTGGTTTAAGGAGATAATGGCCTGGATTTTGCAGCTGTAATGAAACTGTCAATGTTGGCCATCATTACTCTGTGAAACTAACAGCACCTTCTGGCATTCTCACCTGCATGTTTAAACTCAGAAACTGAGAAGCCACTGTTAGTGATTCTCTACCCCTTCATACAATGTGCTGAAGAATTCCTCACAGGTGTAAATCTTAGAAATCATTTGATTTCATGTCAATTAGTACTTTTTATGCAGTTAGTCCTGTTGTAAAAATCTTTGCAAAAGTTGTGCCTCGTCCAATGAGGTGTAACTGAGTTTTTAAACAACATACTTAATAAGTACTGCTGAACAATCTCTCTGGCCCTGCCAAACTAACTTTATATTGGTGAAATAATATTTATAACATTCAAGTCTATGGGCCAAGTGCTAGTAAATAGAATTAGTTAGGCAGTTTAGGCATTTTCATGTATCGGTGGAGACTCGATGGGTCAAAGGGCCTCTTCTGCACTGCATGATTCTGTGATTCTGTGAAATGTCAATTTTCTCCCATGATTAAAAAATCCATAGATGCTTAGAATACATTTTTTAAGGAAGGTTCATGGTATTTCAGCTTTTATATTAACCTTACGTATATTGTGCAAGCTTTATTTTCTTTCTGTAAAATGATTAAAATGGGAACAATAATTCATGCTTGTTACATCCTGATTTGCTGTCTATGAGAACTCTTAAATAAGATTGGCTGCTTAAGCTTGCTTGATGCCATCTCTGTTGCTGGGCCCAGAGATCCCCATTAGCTGACAGCAAAATGCAATTAATGTCTGGAAAGGTGAAATCCACATCACAGAAATCACAATATTTTGGCCAGCTTTCTTCAAGGCCAGTGGGGAACACCAGGCATTTCAACAACAGCATACAGTCTCAAGATAAAGATGTTTACATTCCCTGTTGTGAGTGAGCTTAATGATGAATTTGAGAATATTTTTTCCTCAATTCTCTGTTTTTAGTGGAAAAAATGAAGGTGAGTATGTTTTTATACTCATAGTAAACTCTAGGATAAAATTTAGACACTACTCATTTTGATTTCATTGTAGACTTATAGAATCCCTACAGTGTAGAGAGAGCCTATTCAGCCCATCGAGCCTGCATCGACAAGAATCCCACCCAGGCCCTATCCCCGTAACCCCATGCATTTACCCTGCTAATCCCTCTGACACTACGGGGCAATATAGCATGGCCAATCAACCTAACCTATCACAAACAGCCAGCCAGCAAAAAGGAAATCAGGAATGGCTGCTGGCACCAAAGGACTTGCCAAGTAAGTGAAGGTTGGGAAAGAGGAGGCCTAAAGCATAGATTTGAGGATGAGAAAAAAGATCAGAGGCCATGAGCCGGATTCAGAAGCTAGTCAAAAGGATCGGTTTCAATTGGTGGATGGAGTGAGTGGGTAGTATTGAGAAGTATCAAAAATAAGTAATTTCCTTTTCTTCATGAATATGGCAACTAACATACTTCTGCCTGGATATGTTTGCTTGCCTCATGCGCGCTCTACTGAGTATTAGTATGCCAATTAGTGCCGTAAAAATAGGTGTTGTGGAATCAAATTTATAGAACACTGTTTCATACCATAATTATTTTTTGTGAAAAATAGAAAAAGAAAATGTCTCTCTGGATATCCAAAATGGAAGAAGTATCACATTCACAAGTATCAAACTCCCTTGCAAAAGTATTTGGTAGAAGCATTTTGAAAATGAAATAAGCATTCTTCCCTTGCCAATGTATTTTTCCAGATCTGTTCCCATGGAGACACACTTATGGATCCTTCCATTGAGTATGTACTTCATTATTCATGTGAAAAACAAATATGTAGGAGGGAAACTGGTCTTTGTTAATAGTGTGAATTTGTTTTACACCAAGCCCAATTTCTTTATCCACTGGCCTTTGGCCTGTCACACCTAGGCCGAAAAGAGCAAGGACTGTAGGTTTTCTTTTCTGAAGGATATTCACGAACCAGTTATGATTTTATGACAATATTCATGACAGCCTAATGGTCACATTTACATTTATATCTGTTGTGTTCTGCCTCTAGGGCAGGTCCTAACGCAATTCTCACACGAGGGGGGCGATTCCGCTGCGCTAAAAAATCAACATAGTGGGCCAGGAGATTCAAGTGGCGGCTGATTCGTGCAGTTCGTGCTGGGTGTCCGGCCCTGAGCACGTCTCCCAGCTCAAATATTTTGGTGTCAACAGATCCACGCTGATAATCAGCGGAATGGACATTAGCAGCATTTACATATCTTACTATCTAGTTAGCGGGTCCGCGACTAAATCTCCTCCCCCACTAGCGTCTCCCCCCACTCTGGCGTGATGTCATGCTAGTGGGGGTTACAACAGCTACATTGAAGTCAGGACCTGGCGTGGCAGCATTGAACAGGAATAAGGACGTAGGTTTTATGGAGCTGCAGGCCCCGTTGTGCAGAGGAGGTTGGAGGCAGGGCCTGGAAAATTTCTGCTTGGTGTGGGGAAGTCCCTGGAGAGCTGGAAGTGCTGTCCCCAGGCCCAGGGATATTCCATGAAGTCTCTGGCGAGGTGGGGTGGGCTCCTTTACTGACTGCTGGTCAGTCTGCTGTCTGTAGCCACTGGGCTGTTCCATTGGGGTGGGGTCCTTTACCGACTACTAGTCAGGCTGCTGTCTGTAAGCACTGGGCTATTCCTTGTTCTGGCCGGGGGTGTGGTAAGGGACTGGACTGACTGCTGGGGTTTTAGGGAGGGGGGGGGGGGGGGGTTGTGCATCATGTGCTGCTTGAGGGCTCATCAGTTCAGGCAGCTGATGCTCCAAGCAGGGGTGCTCTGGTGAACATAGACACTCATACTGCTTGTACTCTGCAGTGAATGGGAAACAATCTGGTGATAAAAAGGAGTCTGTCCTTGCCCCATGTGCCTGGCCTGCAACACATGCCTGGCAGGGAATGCTGTAATTGCACTCATGGCAATGGCTCAAGGGAGCGCAATGGTCACGCCCGCACTCCAACCTGCATGCTTTCCCTGATTGCCGTGTTAACGATGCCAATGGTGGGCAACCTAATCAGCTGATGCATGGCACCACAGATTGTATTGTGTTGCCAGCATCCACAAGTGGGGGTACTGGCCCCAGTGAGGAATGTGGGGGATGGGGTGGGGTTGGGGGGGGGGGGGGCTGGTGCTGGGATAGTTGCAAGCAATTACATCTACCAATCTCTCTCTCTCTAACCCCCACTGTGCAGAATGGGTCTTGGTCTCATTGATTTAGAGCTGGCCATCATGGCGGCAGCTCAGGAGGTGCAGGGAGGCCACTCCAGGAGCAGCCAGTGGCAGGCCCTCAGGAAGGAGGGCAAGGCGCTGATAGCCATGGGGTGAGAGTCTCCCTAAAGGGTGGCCAGGAGAAGGAGGATGAGGAGGCCTAGACAGTACCGGACCAGATCATTCGAGGGGCTGGGGAGGCCAGTGACATCCAGATCAGTGGGGATGGGGAGGCCAAGAGGTCCAGATCCCTGGGGGATGGCGAGGCCGGGAGACCAACTATGTCCGGGTTAGTGAGGGATATTGGAGACCAAGAGGCCAGTGACGTCTGGGTCAGTGGGGGATGGGGAGGCCAGCAATTTTCTTGTGGGGGTGAAGTGAGGTGAGAGACCAACAATCTCCTTTGGGGGGGGGGGGGGGGGGGGGGGTTGAAAGGCCAGCGATGAAGCCAGCAATGTCTGTGGGGGGTTGAGGCCAGTGAAGTCTATATTGCGAGGACTTGTTTGGCGATCTCCCTGTGATGTGTGCATGCACGAGGGCATGCTCAGCAGGCTGATTTCAGCCTCTGCAGCTGGGATAGGCCCCATCCCCAGATTTTTAGCATGATTCATGCTACTGCCCTCTGCAGTGCATAGAGTATGGGAGATTTATTTTGAAACTCCCGCTGAAAAAACCAGCATGATTTACTCCAGTTTTCACGCAAATCCAACATTTCAAATTTTTTGGGGAGAATCACCTCCGAGATTCTTGAATGACTGACCAGGTGAGTAGCGAATGTTATTTTTCAGTGCCTGACTCATGGTTTGTATCATCTGCGTATCTTCTCTCAGTTGGACTATAACTAAGGATAAAATGTCACAGATATCTTTTACACAAGTATCACTTACTGGATGCAAATCCAAAATATAAAGCTAATGCATCAGTCTCTATTGGCTACACTGGACTGGGACCCAAACCTAACCACTCTGAGAGGTGAAAGTACTGCCACGAAGTCAGTGATCACTGTCAGGATGAGAGTACTCCACTCAGTTTTACTGATAACAGCTTTTTATTTGCTGCTTTTTTCTAAAGCTTGTAACTAGTGCTGGCATTTGCCTTGTTATGGGGGATTGGGATGGGGAGGGTGCTTTGCCAAGGATTTACATTTTGAAAGGTGATAATACTGAATATTACCAACGTAAACTGCTGTCAAATGTGCATGCATACAATTGTGAAAAACCATGTTTGATATAGATAAAAATTTTAAAATGACACTGGAGTATTATAAAGCTCGCAAGACACTGATATTATTTCAGTATGAGCCATACGGCAATACACAAATCAGCTTTCTGTGCTTTATGTACAGCAAAGTCTTGTATAATATATCAGTAGTCAAGTGGTTCATAAGAACCAAATTTAATTTTCTCCCTCTCCCTCCTCAGCCTTGATTATGGGAGGACGAGAAGAGTAGGTGAGAAGATTGAGGTCAGAACCCATTGCAGGATGCTGCACGTCCCCTGTAATTCATTATCACACAATTGCTGAATCTCAAACCATTTTCTTGTGCTCTCTCATGGACAAATATTCTCTTTCAGTTGCTCACACTCATTCACTGACATACTCCGTCACTGATTCATATTCACTTTCACAATCACTCACATTTTTATCCTTCAATCACTCACTCACATTTGGTCAGTCTCAAAATCACTCTTTCTCATTCAATAATTCACCCCTTCACACTGTTTCAATTTCCAATAGTTTCATCTGATTTAGTAAGTTATATGGAACCAGTGTTTTAAAAGTAACTCTCATTTCTTTAACATAGCCCCACAATGGATCAGTGGGTACATGCATTGTATCATGTTTTACTGATGCTCTACTTGGGTTTGAGATAGCTGACCTTAATTATGGCAGCAACAGGCAGGTTAATATTGACCTCTATTCCCTGGGTAAGGTGGGGAGAATTCACCAAAATTTATTGCTGCTGATCACTAACCATTGTCTGTCAGAACGTGCGTGAAGATCAGGTGCTCACAGAATAGGTTTGGTTATGATGATACATATTATTGAATATCATGCCAACACTAAGACCTAGATTTTCAGAGTTGTGGAACCTTTATGGCTTATCTAACATGGCACTGAGAATCCCGGTCCAGAAGTCTTGCCCCTCTTTCCGACTTTTCCTATTTTCACTGGTAGGGGAAGGAGGATGGGATGTGACTTGCACATGGGAAATCCGAACTCAGAAGACCATTTAATCTCATCACGGAGTTAAAACAAATACCATTTTCACTGGCGCAAAAGCCTTATCTTGCAGTGTTTGAGTTACAAACTTTTAAAGCAGATTTAAATGCTTGCAAAGAGTGGTTAAGATGTGTGGAATTGTTAAGCTGCCTAGTTATTAAATTCCCTGCCCTTGAAAAAGACTCCCTATGTCTGTGAGTTAAAAAAAATCTGTGTTTGCAGTTTCAATCGATTTCTGTTGACATAACCCTAACTGCTATCATTACAGCATTATGGCTGCTTCCACACCCTGGCATTATCACTGTGATGCAGGGGAGGTGGTCTGCACAGTTTCATTGACAGCTCCAAGAATTTATTGAAGGATTACCTGTTTAATGAGGGCTTATGAATAAAAATATATGTTTTTTATTAGGGGTGAAGTACTTGAGAAAATTTAAATGTACTGAATAGGCTTTTATCAATGGGAATGTTATTTTATATAATGATGTCTGTAATAGATATTTATCATATTTCATTGCAGCATGAGGTCTGTCCATGGTGGATACTGGGCAAACTGGCATAGAGGGTGTAAGGACAAAGGATAGTATGTAGGAGACATGGATATTAGGAGCCATTGGAGTGAGTGGAGGACCATGGGTTGACATAGATTAACATGGATAGGGCGTTGGGAGCTGGTACAGGGCTGAGAAGTGTAAGGGGGATGGCTAGAAGGCGGAATACATAACAGCACAGTTGGGATAATGTCCTAGAGAATCAAGGCAGACCTTTTAACCAGCTCGTCTCAGCTTTCAGCAGCTCCTGTGACCACATCCAATCTGCTCCAGGGTGACATGCCCAGGTCCAGCATGCATCTGCATCCCTATCCCGAAATGAAGACTTTCCTTGCCATTCAGGATACTTTTTACCCCCAAGGTGGGTGCGGCAAGCCTAGAAAATTTTCCAACTCTGCTCACCTGCCTCAGGAATGAAAATCTAGACCTGATTTTCTAGGCCCATATATGAACTATAACAGGTGCGTCAGTAGTACTGTATTTATTTTTCTCTCACTCACACATATATTGATGCACAATCTCTCTGTTTTTGAAAGAAATATTAATTAGATTTTACCTGGAAAAAGCTTTTTAAACTGATATCATGTATATATAGCATTTCACATGGCCTCAGGATGTTGTAAAGTGCTTTAGAATCAATTAAGTGCTTTTAAAGGGAAATGGAGCACCCAATGTGCACACAACAGGGTCCCCGAAAAAGCAAAAAGTGACGGGTAAATATCAGACAGGACATTTCTTCTTCAAAACAGTGCCATGGGATGTTTTCCATCCATCTGATGGGGCTTCAATTCAGCGTTACTTCCAACATTGCATCCTCCTTCACTACTGCCTGGAATGTTAGCTTAGATTTTGTGCGTAAGTCTCTGAAGTCTCGTAAAGGGGTAAGTCAGATTAAACACAGTTCTACTTTTATAACTAAACATCACAACTGCACTACAAACCAAATCAGCTAGTATGTGATAAATTACATGAAACAATCCTGGTGACACTTGGGAACATCTCATCTTGCAATATTAAGTGATGAATCTGTATTTCTGTAAATTTAATCAGGTCAGGAGAGAAATTGATTATCATGCAATTTGAATGTCTCCAGGCCTATTTAAAAATAGTAGTTGGGACCCAATTTGGAGTTCCTGCCATTTTACCCAGAACTTCAATTTTCTCTGGGGTGGGATAAGGCAGTGAGTACTAAGCCTACACACTGCACTCCCGATCTGGCAGCTCCATTGCGAAGGGTAGACATCACTATTTTTAATAGGGTCAGGCCAGCTTCTCCATGTCACGTGGTTCATGGCCTCTCAGAGGAGACATGAACCATGATCTGTATTCAGGAACTTTTAAATGCTGGTATGAGTTTATGGTGGGGGTTTGCTAGGGGTGGTGGGGAAAGTGAGGAGGGACTTAGGGGGTGAGAGTTGTCAAGGTTTCATGAAAGGATGTTTTTAGGCCTTCCCCTTTGAGCTCTGATAGTTCATTACTGTCCTAAGCCTGAGGTTGACAGTGGGAGAAGGATTGGATAGGCATAGGGCATCAAACCCAAGTCTCTGATACCAAGATTAGTGTCAGAGACACTCTTGGAAGGGCCCAGCCAGCATGAATTATCCCATTGGAACTTTAAGCTTCCTGGGTAAATACTGCACGTGTGAAGATCGGGACTTTCTCAGATCCCAAGCACAGCAGCGGTTAACATCTCAACATTCGCCACTTTTGCCATCAGAAGATCCAAGTTGTTATGATTGATTAAGGAGAGATGTTATGGTCCTGCATGATGCCAGGAGACCCTCAAGTACCATCCTAAGAGGGAAATGTGAGCAGGTGACCAGGAAGGTCAACTCCCAGAATTTGTACTCAATGTTCTGGCAGTGTCACAAGAGGTCTAATTACCTCACATGGGTGTTCAAGGTCAATGAGTGAATCTTCACATGACATCTCCGACCCTCCACACCACTGGCCTCTCACACTAACTAATGCACCACACCCCCATCACTCAGGCAGCGGCACTTCCTGGCACTCAGGTCTCACACCTAACATCCAGATACTCCATCTCACTTTCACATAACTACTTATGCTGCAGCCTTCCACCCACCCTTTACTGTCCCTCATACACCTCCAGCTATTCAACTCTAGCAGGCACAGCGTCCAAATACTGTGGTACTGAGATTCTGCCTTCTCTTTTGCAAGATAAGGTGACACAAAATAGCAAAGAGCAGAGCAGAACTGGCCCCACAGAGAGGAAGGTTCTCTGCATCATAATACTAGCTGTAATGGGACACGTTGCATTAGATGTTACTGAGAACATTGAGAATGATGATATGATTCAAATTTATGCCCTTTCTCAACTCCCAGCATACCTCAGCCTGCTACTTGTCATAATGAGCAAACTGCAGATGGTATGACCATGGTCTTTTGTTTCCCACCCCATCCCACTCCCCTCACACCGACTTTGCCCTCTGAGTTTCTGATTACATACAACCATGAATTGCTGCCTGACTGGCCAATGCAAAGGGACTTGGGAGTCCTAGTCCAGGATTCTCTAAAGGTAAACTTGCAGGTTGAGTCCGTAATTAAGAAAGCAAATGTAATGTTGTCATTTATCTCAAGAGGCTTGGAATACAAAAGCAGGGATGTACTTCTGAGGCTTTATAAAGCATTGGTTAGGCCCCATTTGGAGTACTGTAAGCAATTTTGGGCCCCACACCTCAGGAAGGACATACTGGCACTGGAGCGGGTCCAGCGGAGATTCACACGGATGATCCCAGGAATGGTAGGCCTGACATACGATGAACGTCTGAGGATCGTGGGATTATATTCATTGGAGTTTAGGAGGTTGAGGGGAGATCTAATAGAAACTTACAAGATAATGAACGGCTTAGATAGGATGGACGTAGGGAAGTTGTTTCCATTAGCAGGGGAGACTAGGACGCGGGGGCACAGCCTTAGAATAAAAGGGAGTCACTTTAGAACAGAGATGAGGAGAAATTTCTTCAGCCAGAGAGTGGTAGGTCTGTGGAATTCATTGCCACAGAGGGCTGTGGAGGCCGAGACGTTGAGCGTCTTCAAGACAGAAATGGATAAATTCTTGATTTCTCGAGGAATTAAGGGCTATGGGGAGAGAGCGGGTAAATGGAGTTGAAATCAACCATGATTGAATGGTGGAGTGGACTCGATGGGCCGAATGGCCTTACTTCCGCTCCTATGTCTTATGGTCTTATGGAATCTCCGGAAAAGGAAAGAGAGCACACCACAACTTTGATGAAGAGTTCCCACCACCTGATCTGACAACTGCAGCCACCAACGTAGAAACTGGCACTGCATTTACAATGAATGCTACAACAGAGTTAGGGTCAGCACCTGATGAGTCAAGTATATACAAGTGATTTTTTAAAAATTTGATTTGATTTATTATTGTCATATGTATTGTATACGCAATACATGTGACGCAAGAAACAATACTTTTCACCATATTGTATACAATACATATGGTGAAAAGTATTGTTTCTTGCGTGCTATACAGGCAAAGCATACCATTCATAGAGTACATAGGGAAGAAGGAAAGGAGAGGGTTCAGAATATAGTGTTACAATCATAGCTAAGGTGTAGAGAAAGATCAACTTAAAGTCTGATTGCAGCAGGGAAGAAGTTGTTCTTGAGTTTGTTGGTACGTGATCTCAGACTTAGCAGCAGCTCGGCTGGGGTAAAGGATGGGTTGTTTGCCAGGTGACTGCGATGCATTGGTTGGCCAATTAGACAAGCTCCTGTCACTATCAAAGAGCACGGAGGAATCCACTTCCAGCTTAGCAGAAGGCATTGTGTCGTGCTTGCCCTGCCCTTGTTCCATACCTATTACAGCCTTTTGTTGTACAGGTCACTTACTTCTCAGCCAGATTTGAGGATGAGGCAACACTCTCTGGCAACACATGCAAGAATTCATCAAAACACCCCAAAAGCACTCCAGTACTTTCAGACACTTTGGAATAGAAAAAGTTCCAAAAAAATTGCCTGACCTGCAATCATGGTTTCTGGTCCTTTAAATGACACCTACCTTACAGCTTCACACTTTTTCCATGATTAAATAAAACAGACACTGCCTACACATTCATTGCCCGAATCTTGTTGTCACATCAGCTGGGTGGGCTGTGAGACAAGAGAATAGTTCTAAATCAAATGAGGGATCCCCCATATCCTTGAAGAACGCTTCACAGGTCACACAGGAAGTGACCGGTGGTTCATTGTGATCCTGGAAAATGGAAGTAGGCATTTGTAGCATCATTGGCGCTATACTACTAAATTTGATGCAGGAATCTCATTTCCTTTTTGAAGATTAACATCTCAGTAATTGAGAGCACATCTGCTATGAGGATTCGGGATCAGCTACGTGAAGAAAATTGAGCACAAAAGCATTAAAATTTGGCTATGAAAGACAATGATATGTTAGAAGAGGTGGTGACAAACGCAATGGAAGCTAGGCTATAAAGAAAGTGCCACATGATTAAGAAATAAGTATTGTTCACTTCCATTATCTTATGTTTCCTCGTGGAATGGATTTAGAAGACAATCTAATATTTATATGGTATATAAACTTGCAAAACACACAAAATCTAGAATGTTGTGCTTGGATATCTTGCAGAGAGGCCACTAGTGGAGACTGAACACTGTGCTGCTTATAGCATAGCACTTAACTGGTTTTGGAGAATGTTGCGGCAAATTTCTTCAGTGAATTCCCAGCTCTTGAATGGATCTCCCATGATTTCTGATTGTATATCTCCCTCCCTACCAACGTTAAATATTTAAATGGAGAGACAAAAGCAGAAAAAAATCCCTCATTCTGATTTGCCCTCTTTTCTAGTTGTTCTGTCTTACCTAAAGGTGGTGAATCTTACTGGGGTATGATTTCATTGAAATCTAGTAACTCGTCCAAGTGACTATTTTCTTGTGTGTCTTATATTCCTCCATCAGAGGATTAAATGGGTGGAAGAACAAACTGTACGTGGTCTGTAGAAGGAATGGTCATGATGTGTTAAATAGCCTATTCTTGTTCCATGCTATCTACTCATAATAATGAAAATCAATGAGAAATTTAATCCTTGGGGTCATTAAAAGTGAAGCACATTTGTAAAAAAAAATCAACTTTTTTCTCACCTTTACTGAAAAAGGTTTTACTGGGTTCTATAGATGCTGAGTTTTTTCTGAGCACTTATCAATTGGTTATTATTGAGGTATTAATAGAGTCATAGAGCAAAAAGCACGGAAACAGGTCCTTCGGTCCAACCAGTCCATGCCAACCATGGTGCTCTCCCAGCTAGTCCCAATTGCCCATGTTTGGTTCATATCTAATCCTTTTTCATCCATGTGCTTATCCAAATGCTTTTTAAATGTTGCTATTGTATCTGCCTCAACCACATTCTCTGGCAGCTCATTCCATATACACACCACCATCTGCATGAAGAAGTTGCCCCTCAGGTCCCTTTTAAATCTTTCCGCTCTCACCTTAAACCTATGCCCTCTAGTTTTCAATTCCCATTCCTTGGCAAAAAAACTATGTGTGGTCATCCTATTTATGCCCCTCATGATTTTATTCACCTCAATAAGGTCACCCCTCATTCTCCTATGTTCCAAGGAATAAAGTCCTGGCCTGGGCGGCACGGTGCAAAATGGTTAGCACTGCTGCCTCACAGTGCCAGGGACCTAGGTTCAATTCCGGCCTTGGGTCACTGTCTGTATGGAGTTTGCACGTTCTCCTGATGACTGCATGGGTTTCCTCTGGGTGTCCCGATATCCTCCCACAGTTCAAAGATGTGCGGGTTAGGTAGATTGGCCATGCCAAATGGCCCCTTAGTCAGCATAAATATGTGGGGTTATGGGAATAGGGCCTGGGTGGGATTGTTGTCAACGCAGGCTCGATGGGCCAAATGGCCTCCTTCTGCACTGTAGGGATTCTGTGAATCTGGCCAACTTCTCCCTATAACGCAGGCCCACTAGTCCCGGCAACATCCTTGTAAATCTTCTTTGCACTCTTTCCAGTTTATCAATGTCTTTCCTATAACGGGGTGACAAAACTATACACATTACTCCAAATGCAGCCTCACCAATGACTTGTACAACTGTAGCATAATGTCCCAACTCCTATAATCAATGCCCTGACTGATGAAGGCCAGTGTGCTTAAATACCTTCTTCACCATCCTGTCCACCTGTGACGCCACTTTCAATGAACTATGTACTTGCACTCTTAGATCCCTCATTTCTTTAACACTCAGCAGGGCCCCACCATTCACTGTATAAGCCCTACCCTGGCTTAACTTTCCAAACTGCAACACCTCACACTTGTCTGTATTGAAATCCATTTGCCAATCCTCGGCCCACTTCCCTAACTGTTCAAGATCCCCCTGTAATTTTTGATAACTTTCCTCGCTATCAATGATACCTCCTAATTTAGTATCATCCGCAAACTTACTAACCATGCCTTGTACATTCACATCCAAATCATTTATATAAATAATGAATTACAAGGGTCCCAACACCCTGAGGCACACTACTAGTGAGAATTTTTCACCAGATTCCACACTGGTGAACCCAATTCTCTCCTCACACAAATGATCATACATATGCAATTTACTCACTCGATTGGTAACTGGAGTCAGATTCATATCCAATTTACAAAGATCATGCCTACTGCACCTTTTGCTCAGATGCGTCAATTCAACACAATTCAGCACTCAGGTTTGGAGTAGATTTCAGGCCTTCACAAACATTAAGGGGGGAGTTGGAAACTGGGCTCAAAACACTTGACACCATCCAGGACAAAGCAGTCCACTTGATCGGCATCCTGTCCACCACCTTCAACATTTACTCCCTCCACCACTGACTCACAAGTGGTAGCAGTCTGTACCATCTATAGGCTGCTCTGCAGCGATTGACCAAAGCTCCTTCAGGAGCAGTTTCCAAATCTGTGACCTCTACCACCTAGCAGGATAAGGAGTGCAGATACATGGGAACATCATGTTTCCCTCCAAGCCATTCACCTTCCTGACCTGGAACTATGTCACAGAGTTAAAATCCTGGAACTCCCTCCCTAACAGCATTGTGGGTGGACCTACATTACATGGACTAGAAGGAGACTCAGCACCATCTTCTCAAAGGTACTTAGGGATGGGCAATAATTGTTTGCCTGAACAACAATATCCACATCCTTTGAACGAATAAAAAAAAAGCCCCAAGTATGTGCCGTTATTAATTTAAAATCAGTACAAATAGTTTGTAGAAAGTATGCCAGTTACAGGAGGCCTGCAGTTCACACAAGCATCTATTTTTCATTTGTCACGTATCCTTGACAGGTGCAATGTAATAAACACCTATTCTAGATTTGGGTACAGAGAAGAAACCTTCTTATTCTCTACAGAGGTCATAGGCTTGGCTCAGTAAAACTGGAAATAAATAGTTCGTTTTATGTACACCTCCAATTCTATTTAATAGATAACTAAATCTTAAATTACTATCTACATATGGGCATTTGAAGCCACCACATATAATGCTGACAGCTAAGCATATGTTCAGCCTCACTGTCACATTTTGGGTGCTATGGAAACCAGTGAAAACTGTGCACAGCTTGTTGCTCAGAATGGTTTATTTTTAAACACATAGTTGCATAATTATAATTAAGCTGCCAGTATTGTTAAAACTAAGACATTGAAGGCTGGGCTTTCCTTCTTTTTACTGCCCATTTTCAAGCAGTGTTGAGGTGTCAAAACCAGTCAAATGGAGAGTATGTCCTATTGCTGAAAATACTGTCCGAAAAGGTACATTAATATTCTCCTCTTGCAAACCTGCCAGTTTTCAGTACTGTCCTCAAAGAGCCAGCTCTATTAAATGCAATTCTGCCACTTCCCACAGCTCCATCCCAGACAGGTTGTGAGTAGTATGAGCAAAAGCAGGGCCAATACAAGCGTATTGGGTGGCCCAGGTGAATTTTCAACCTGGTGCCCCTCCCCTCCCCCACCAGTAACTCTTAAAATGTAATGTTATGCATTAGCACTTATTCAGATTTTATAATTACAGGTTTACATGAAAAATGCGAATATTACAATACTGATTGTACATTCTCACCTTTCACAGCATATTTACCAGAATAAATGTATACATTATAACACGTAATATGACTCATGCTGTAATACAATGTATTCCTGCAGTAGTTACTAGCTGATTTTACACAATCAATAATCAATATGATACAGTGGGT
Source organism: Mustelus asterias (assembly GCF_964213995.1). Lineage (NCBI taxonomy): Eukaryota > Metazoa > Chordata > Chondrichthyes > Carcharhiniformes > Triakidae > Mustelus > Mustelus asterias. The sequence continues at coordinate 88,017,734 of NC_135808.1, read as the reverse complement.
TAGATTAAATTATGTCCTTTGATATTATTTACTGGTTTGCAGTATTAGAATTGTCATGAAGATGTACAAACTTGTAAAACTGTTGCATAAACAGAAACATAAACATCCTTCCACCCCATCGTTTCCCCATAATCCTACACATTATTCCTTTTCAGATTATAATCCAATTACCTCTTGAACTTGCTTCCACCACATTCTCAGATAGTGCATTCCAGATCTTAACCACTTGCTTCATGCAATGGTTTTTCCATGTCTCCATTGCAGGGTGCTTCACCCCCTAAAGGAAGGTGCATGGTAGCTTCAAGATTTGCAGGGAGGCTTTTGCAAACTGAATCTGTATTCTGATACTTTCAGCATTGCTTGAATGTGCAAGGGAATGGAAGAGGTGAAAAGGAAGGAAAAATCCTGTAATAGTGAGGATGGGAAGTGGGGCTAGGGGTGGTGTGGGGGCAGGAACAATCTAGCCTGATGCTCAGGAGATAGTCAGAAAGAGCAATGATAGAGGTCAGTATCAGGTATGTTGTTCCAAAAACATGGATGCAGTACAGGGAAAATTTTAACAATCTCACAAGAATGTCAAGATCAATGAGTTAATCTTCAAACGTCATATCTGAACAACTGCACCATTACCCTCATCCACTGTTCAGATCACATGCCCTACCATCAATCACTATCAATCAACATTAAAATTCATATGCTTTACTTCAGCCTCATACATTTGACAATGTTGTAAACTTCACACCCACAACCTGCAGCTTGTCATATTGGCAGCCAGTCAACCGTAACAGCCACATCGCCCAAATATTTTACATGATACTCACTGATACTTTCCTCTTTCTTGCAGGAGAAGGCAGCAAATACAGGGGGGCAACAGAACAGAGGTGCACAAGTGTACTTGCGTGTTTTAACTCCTATGTAGGAGATAGTGCTGGTCATCTTGGCAAGGAGCATCACTGAGGTTGTAGCTACTGGTAATACTGAAGTGATTAATGATTATCATATCTGCATGCTCCCAGATCTCTCAATCTCTTTTCACTGCTAATAGTCTCAGTATGCATTTATTATTTTCTCTTCTCCTGACTACAACACAACCCATGCCTGCTTTTCATTTCAGATGCTTAAGAAATGAAGCCTCCCTAGTTAGCAGAGGACATGGAAGAAGAATGAATATATGAACATCACTCAACCCTACACTTCTAGCCACCGTCTCAAATTCTGCCCCTGGGCTGGCTCTTCTGCTGATTCTGGCAGAGGAAAGAAAGGCGAGAGGGAAATTTAATTGTGCGGGAAAAAATTCAGAATCCCAACGGTGGGATAAACTTTTGCAGTTTAGTTCCTGGAGCTTTAAAAATATGAGTTGAGCTACCCGATGACAAGCATCAAGAAGCCATTTTGCATGCATTTCCTCATTAGATGGCCCGATCACCTAATTAGGTTCCCTCTCCCAGTTAAATTATCTGTCAACAAGCAATACGTGTCTTCAGATTCACAACTGCATATCAACATGCTTGGAAGCGTGATGTGGTGGCCATTACGGAGACTTGGGGACAGGGACAGGACTGGATACTTCAGGTGCCGGGTTTCAGATGTTTCAGAAAGGACAGAGAGGGAGGGAAAAGAGGGGGGGGGGCGAGTGGCACTGCTGATCAGGGATAGTGTCACAGCTGTAGAGAAGGTGGAAGCCGTGGAGGGATTGTCTACGGAGTCTCTGTGGGTGGAAGTTCGGAGTGGGAAGGGGTCGATCACTTTACTGGGTGTTTTCTACAGGCTGCCCAATAGTAACAGGGATGTTGAGGAGCAGATAGGGAAACAGATCCTGGAGCGATGTAGTAATAACAGGGTTGTCGTGATGGGAGACTTTAATTTCCCAAACATCGATTGGAATATCCCTAGGGTAAGGGGTTTGGATGGGGAGGAGTTTGTTAGATGTGTTCAGGAGGGTTTCCTGACACAGCATGTGGATAAGCCTACAAGAGGAGAGGCTGTACTCGATCTGATACTGGCTAATGAGCCTGGACAGGTGTCAGATCTCTCAGTGGGGAGCATCTTGGGGATAGTGATCATAACTCTATCTCCCTTACGCTAGCATTGGAAAGAGATAGGATCAGGCAAGCTAGGAAAGTGCTAATCTGGAGTAAGGGGAAATATGAAGCCATCAGGCAGGAGATTAGAGGCGTAAATTGGAAGGAGGCATTCTCGAGGAAAAGTACCGAAGTAAGATGGCAGATTTTCAAGGAATGTTTGTCTGGAGTTCTGCATGACAATGTTCCGATGAGACAGGGAGGTTTTGGTAGGTTACGGGAACCGTGGTGCATGAAAGCTGCGCTGAACCTAGTCAAAAAGAAAAGGAAAGCGTACAAAAGGTTCAGAGAGCTAGGCGATGATAGGGATCTAGATGAATATACGACTTGTAGGAAGGGACTTAAGAAAGAAATTAGGAGAGCCAGAAGGGGTCACGAGAAGGCCTTGGCAGGTAAGATTAAGGAGAACCCAAGGCATTCTATAAATATGTGAAGAGTAAAAGGATGAGATGTGAAGGAATAGGACCTATAAAATGTGAAGGTGAGAAAGTCTGTACAGAACCGGAAGAAATAGCAGAGGTGCTTAATGAATATTTTACCTCGGTATTCACGGTGGAAAAAGACCTGGGTGGTTGGACTACAGGATTGAGGCGGACTGAAAAGATTGAGTATGTGGACATTAAGAAAGAGGATGTGTTGGAAATTTTGAATAGCATCAAGATAGATAAGTCGCCGGGACCGGATGGGATGTACCCCAGGTTACTGTGGGAGGCGAGGGAAGAGATTGCAGAGCCTCTGGCGATGATCTTTGCGTCGTCGATGGAGACGGGAGAGATTCCAGAGGATTGGAGGATTGCGGATGTGGTTCCTATATTCAAGAAAGGGAATAGGGATAGCCCAGGAAATTACCGATCGGTGAGTCTAACCTCAGTGGTTGGTAAGTCAATGGAGAAGATCCTGAGGGACAGGATTTATGAACATTTAGAGAAGTTTACTATGCTCAAAGGTAGTCAGCATGGCTTTGTCAAAGGCAAATCGTGCCTTTCGAGCCTGGTGGAGTTCTTTGAAAATGTGACTAAACACATTGACGAAGGAAAAGCGGTGGATGTGGGTTACATGGACTTCAGCAAGGCGTTCGATAAGGTCCCCCATGCAAGACTTCGAGAAAGTGAGAGGGCATGGAATCCATGGGGCTGTTGCCTTGTGGATCCAGAACTGGCTTGCCTGCAGAAGGCAGAGAGTGGTCGTAGATGGGTCTTTTTCTGAATGGAGGTCGGTCACCAGTGGAGTGCCCCAGGGATCTGTTCTGGGACCCTTGCTGTTTGTCATTTTCATAAATGACCTGGATGAGGAAATGGAGGGATGGGTTGGTAAGTTTGCTGACGACACAAAGGCTGGTGGTGTTGTGGATAGGTTGGAGGCATGTCAGAAGCTGCAGCGTGACATAGATAGGATGCAAGACTGGGCGGAGAAGTGGCAGATGGACTTCAACCAGGATAAATGTGTAGTGGTCCATTTTGGCAGGTCAAGTGGGATGAAGGAGTGTAATATCAAGGGTAAGACTCTTAACAGTGTAGAGGATCAGAAGGACCTTGGGGTCCAGGTCCATAGGACTCTTAAATCAGCCTCGCAGGTAGAGGAGGTGGTTAAGAAGGCGCATGATGTGCTGGCCTTCATCAATCGAGGGATTGAGTTTAGGAGTCGGGAGATAATGGTGCAGCTTTATAAGACCATCATCACACCCCACTGTGCTCAGTTCTGGTCGCCTCATTACAGGAGAGATGTGGAAATGATTGAAAGGGTGCAGAGAAGATTTACAAGGATGTTGCCTGGATTGGTTGGCATGCCTTATGAGGATAGGTTGAGGGAGCTCGGTCTTTTCTCCTTGGAGAGACGAAGGATGAGAGGTGGCCTGATTGAGGTGTACAAGATGTTGAGAGGTATCGATCGGGTGGATTCTCGGAGGCTTTTTCCAGGGCTGAAATGGCTGCTACGAGAGGACACAGGTTTAAAGTGCTGGGGAGTAGGTACAGAGGAGATGTCAGGGGTAAGTTTTTCACTCAGAGGGTGGTGGATGAGTGGAATCGGCTGCCGTCAGTGGTGGTGGAGGCAAACTCAATAGGGTATTTTAAGAGACTTCTGGATGAGTACATGGGACTTAATAGGATTGAGGGTTATAGGTAAGCCTATATATAAGCCTAGGTAGATAGAGACATGACCGGCGCAACTTGTGGGCCGAAGGGCCTGTTTGTGCTGTATTTTTTCTATGTTCTAACATCATGGGGATTACCATTGACCAGAAACTGAATTGGACTAGCCATATAAATACTGTGGCAGCAAGATCAGGTCAGAGACCACAAATTCTGTGATGAATAACTCACCGCTTTATTCCCCAGAGCCTACCCACCATCTGCAAGGCACAAGCCATGGGTGATATGGAATTTTCTGCCTGTGATCGAATAGCTCTAACACCACTAAAGAAGCTCAACACCATCCAGGACAAAGCAGGCTGTTTGATTGCTACCCCTTCCACAAACTTTAAACCCCCCTTCACCACTCACGAACTGTGGCAGCCATGTGTATCATTTACAAGATGCAGTGCTGGAACGCACTAAGGCTCCTTAGGCAGCATCTTATAAACGCACAACCACCGCCATCTGGAAGGACAACGACATCAGATACCTGGAAACACCACCTGTTGGTACCTTTCAAGTCACTTACCATTCTGAATTGGAAATATATTGCTGTTTCTTCACTGTCACTGGGTCAAACTCCTGGAACCCACTCCCGAACAGCACTGTGGGTCTACAACTCAGGGACTTCAGTGGTTCAAGGCAGCTTACCACCACCTTCTCAAGGGCAACAAGGGATATGCAATAAATGCTGGCCTAGCCAGTGAAGCCCACAACTGATGAATGAATGAAAATATATATATAAGTGGCATGCACAAGAAAAGATAGTCAGCTTCCTGGAATAATTAGTTGCTGCTTTGTCCTCTTTAGGGTGGCGGTAGTCTAAGTTGCATGGGGCACAGGGTTCCAAGGGAGGCTGAAGTGTAAAGGGCACACATCAAGGAGGCTGGCCAAGGATGGTAGTCTATCTGGCGAACGGTGGGGGTCTGCAGGGGAAGGGCGGTAGACTGACCAGGGAAGCAAGGCGCCATGACTGGGGCAGGGTGGAAGTGTGGCCAGGGAAGGATGAAAGAGTTGTCTGTTAGTGTGAGTGTTGCAGTTGTAGGTGCAAGTTACTGGCAAGAGGTTGAGGATTGAATCTGAAGGGCAGGGTCCACGGTGGGGTCTTGGGGGTTAAACTGAGGGTACTGGGAAGCAGATGGACAGTGATTGGGTGGAGTGGGGCATGGTAGGGTAAGAGTTCCATAGTAATATTAACATAGAAAAAAGAAGCAGGCATCTTCAGCCATTCACTTAGCCCATGGCTGATCTTCAAATTCAAAACAACTTTGATGTCTTTCCTAATTAGAAATCTATCAATCTCTGTCTTGAATATACTCAATGACTGAACCTCCACAGCCCTCTAGAGTAGACAATCCCAGCCAGGGGAAACATATTTCCTGCATCTACTCTGTGGAACACTGTAAGAAGTCTTAATGCTGTACTGAGATCACCTCTCATTCTGTAGAGGGGAAGTAGGCCCAGTCTCCACACCCACACCTCATATTAGGACTATCCCACAGCCCCTGGAATCATTCTAGTGAACCTTGGTTACAATCCCTTTGTGGGTGGTCTGTCCTTGCCTAGGTAAGGAGACCAACAGAACACACAATACTCCAGGTGCAGTCCCGTCAAAGCTCCAGACAATTGCGGCCAGACTTCTTTAATCCTGGACTCAATTCTTGGCAAAATAAAGGCCAATTTAGCAGATGCCTCTGTAACTGTTTGTTGCACCTGCATGTTAGCATACAATTACTTATGAACAAGGACACCCAGATCCATTTGGCTATTGATATGCATCATTATCTCTACATTTCAGAAAGTCTCCTTTTTTGTTGTTCTGATCAGTGTAGAATCTCATACTCCACCTGCCATGTTCCTGACCACTCACTTAGCCTGTCAAACTGCTCTTCAGGCTTCTTTGCATCCTCCTCACATCTCACAGCAGGACATGTAATGACTAGGCCACAAATGCTGTGCAGACAACATTCTTACAGGCTCAAAACTAGGTGAGCAGTAACTGATGGGTTGCCTAATATGTGCCTAAGCCACAAATTGACAAATGATCGGCAAGGCTTAAATATTATCATGTCGTGAGGTAATCGATCCAATAAATAGTGTCTCAAAGGAAACGCATCAGAATCAGTTGGGAAACAAAGTGCAATGCCCTTAAATGTCTGTGACTACCGCAGCCACTCGCAGCATAATGGGAATACATCAAAATTAACAGCAGTGCAAGTGAACATATATTTAGAAGTGTGACTCATATGTACAGTGTTGTATCAACTATGTGCCTTCAAAAGTTCCTATTTGTTCTTTTCTTTCGCTACGCCCAAGTGCAGCCCTGACGACCATAGCTATGATGGCATCAGCTTGCTTACTGCTATGCATGGATGACCTTCCTCTAGTGGTCAGAGGCTTAGAGGGCCCCAGCCTGATTAGATTTAGCTCCTCAGACTGACCTGCTAGAGGTGATGGGGTCACTGGTAGAGGGAAGGTGGAGTGGCAGGGCACCCTTGGAGTGCTCTGGGATGGAGCCCGTTTAATGCCTTGCTGATACCCCCCCTCCCTATGGATGTACGATGGCACCTCCCTGACTACTTAAGGAAAAAGAGAACCTAGAGTGAGGTTGAGGTACCTCATGCATCCTTCATCCAGCCACTACGGTGACGGGGTGCAGGTCTGAGCACATGTCCGGCAGCAACTACATGTTCTATTAGGTCTGGGTCCCCAAGGAGGCTGCCATGCTTTCCATGGAGGCAATCAAGTGCTCACATGCTACAGCCACAACAGCAAACGGCACTGGATATACTCCTCCAGCCTACTGTCCAGTCTGCACATGAGCTCTGACATCTCTTTCCGATGTTACCCTGCCAGTCCCTGGATCTCCAACAGGTATGTAATGGCTGAATCCAGAGGCTTGTCATCTGCAATGGGGCTCAGCAAGGATCTCCAATAGTCCACAAAGTGTCAAAGACTTTAGTTGCCAATTCCTCCATCAGCTGTGGACCTGTGTTTGGGATGTGCTCATCGAACTGTAATCCGAAACCTAATCTAGAATGTGCACCCACTAAGCTGAGTGTATTTGGCTGGTGGGAGGGTGTCGATGAAGATGTGATGGTGCATCCTCAGAGAATTCTCAGTCATCATCCTCAGAGGTGGTGCTCAAGGTAAAGTGGAGCTGGGGGTAGGCTGTCTCTTTTTCTTTGCCTTTAGCCTGGCTGATGGCACGTGGAGTAGAGAAAGACTTAGGTGATGGTTATGAACACTCCCTTCTCTAAACAATGTCTCACTAGTCTTTCCTGTATGTGCACCTAACAACAGCAAACTGGAGGCATCCTCACTGCATTGCTGGGAAAGCTTTGTCTCGCCATCTGCATATGCTTGGTCCCAGTCCTCACCAGCAAGTTTGGTGGTTTCCTCTTCAAAGGAGGTGAAGATCCTGACATCTGGAACTCCTCCTCCAGTCTAAAAACACTTTTAGCAGTTGTGCGCAATTTTGTCCTGCAGACAGCCAGAATGATTGAGCATTATCTCAATAGATACATGAGTAGTCTATGAGCATGCATAGCTATGACAGCTCCTGAGCTCTTCCCAGTAACTGTCTGACACCCACACTGTCCTGCAACTGGTACAACATTGACAGCATGAAGTGGCTCTCATGGTTAGCTCACATATCCATCTGCTGCTGACTCCTGCATACAAGCCGACATCTCTCTGCACTCAGAGTTACACAGCTTGGTGCCCTTGAGTGTCACTTTTGCAGTGACTAGACAGTGTCCCTTACTCTTGAGGTGTGCGAGAGATCATTCATATTCTTCCTGCATTGGAGCACTGTTCATTTGTGGGAAACACTGATGCTAACCTGGACTGCTACCTCTGTCCAGGTCATCTTGGTCAGAGGAGTGAGCTTCCTGCTATTATTCCTGGGAAACAGGGCCTTCTAACTTTCCCATACATCTGGGAAGCACTTGCAGAAAGGCATCACTGAACCTTGGGGCCATTTGTTGCCTGCAGTGAGACATATCCGGGGGGAACGAGAAGAGGATGGGATGAGGAAGAAGACCAAAAGGTTTGGCTACAGTCTTGATGTGCACTCAGAAGCCCAGACTGATGCCAATGGCTTGCAGTAAATGAACGGTTGTCTGAGTGCCTTTTCAATATGGTGCTCAAACCTGTGAGCGTGTGACGTAAGGGCGGGGACACCAACATCCCACTCCACTTCAAGATTCTCATGACAGCTGCTCAGGAACCTAATAGAGAGCTGCAAGAGGGCCTTCTTGAGTTCACAGACAACAGTATCATTAATTGTGAGGGGAATTTTATACAATTTAGGGAAGTTATGCTTCAGTTATACAGAGCATTGGCGAAACCACATTAGAGTATTGTGTACAGTATTGGTCTCCTTATTTAAGAATGTAAATGCAGTTGAAGCAGTTTTACTAGACTAATATATGGATTGGGTGGGTAGTCTTATGAAGAAAGGTTGGCCACTCACTCAACTTGTTCAAATCACAGTGAAGGATCTCTCCATCCTCCTCAAAGCTCACCCACCCACCCAGCTTTGTGTCATCTGTATCCACTGGAGTTTAGAAGAGTAAGAGGTGACTTTATTGAAACATAAGCAGGAGGAGGCTATTTAGCCCATTGAGCCTGCTCTGCCATTCATTATGATCATGGCTGATCATCCAACTCAATAGCCTGATGGCGACATCCCCCCCATTTCCTTTGATCCCCTTCGCCCCAAGTGCTATATCAAACTGCTTCTTGAAAACATACAATATTTTGGCCTCAACTACATTCTGCGGTAGCAAATTCCACAGGCTGCTCACTCTGGGTGAAGAAATTTCTCCTCATCTCTGTCCTAAGGACTAAACAGTCTACCCTGTATCCTCAGACTGTGACTCTGGTTCACAACACTTCAACCATTGGAAAAATCCTTCTTGCATCTACCCTGTCTAGTCCTGTTAGAATTTTAGAGGTTTCTTTGAGATCCCCCTGATTCTTCTGAACTCCAACAAACACAATCCTATCCGAGTCAATCTCTCCTCATACGTCAATCCTGCCATCCCAGTAATCAGTCTGGTAAACCTTCTCTGCACTCCTTCTAGAGCAAGAACATCCTTCCTCAGATAAGGAGGCCAAAACTGCACAAAATATTCCAGGTGTGGCCTCACCAAGGCCCTTAGAATTGCAGCAAGACATCCCTTCTCCTGCACCCGAATCCTCTCGCTATGAAGGCCAACATATCATTTGCCTTTTTTACTACCTGTTGCACCTGCATGCTTATCTTCAATACTGGTGTACGACGACACCCAGGTCTCGTTGCACATTCCCTCTCCTAATCTTTGGCCTTTCACATAGTAATCTGCCTTCCCGTTTTTGCAACCAAAGTGGAAATCCTCACATTTATCCAAACGATACTGCATCTGCCATTCTGCCCACTCACCCAACTTGTTCAACTCACATTGAAGGACCTTTGCATCCTCCTCACAGTTCACCCTCCCATCCAGCTTTGTGTTATCTGCAAAGTTGGAGATGTTACATTTAAGTTTAAAATTTATTTATTATGTCACAAGTAGGCTTACATTAATACTGCAATGAAGCTACTGTGAAAGTCCCCTGGTGTTACTGTGAAAATCTCCGCAGTGTACACGAACAGGTGCCACACACCGTCCAAAGATGTGCAGGTTAGGTTGATTGGCCATGCTAAAAAAAAAAATTGCCCCTTCGAGTCCTGAGATGTCTAGGTTAGAGGGATTAGTGGGTGGGATATGGGGATAGGGCCTGGGTGGGATTGTGGTCGGTGCAGACTCGATGGGCCGAAGGGCCTCTTTCTGCACTGTAGGGTATCTATCTATCTATCTACGCTCTATCCCCATAACTCCACATATTTAGCATGACTAATTCATCTAACCTAAACATCTTGGGAGACTAAGGGGCAATTTACCATGGTCAATCCACCTGACACATCAATGGACTGTGGGAGGAAACTGGAGCACTGGGGGTAAACCCATGGAGAGAATGTGCAAACTCCACACAGACAATCATCCAAGGCTGGAATTGAACCCGAGTCCCTGGATCTGTGAGGCAGCAGTGCTAACCACTGCCTGCCGTTTGGAAAAAGATCCATTTATACCTACTCCTTGTTTCTGTCTGCCAACCAGTTTCATATCCATCTCAATACACTACCCTCAATCCCATGCACTTAATTTTATATACTAATCTCTTATGTGGGACATTGTCGAAAACCTTCTGAAAATCCAAATGGACCATACCCACTGGCGCCCCCTCATCAACTCTACTAGTTACATCCTCGTATAAGATCCTGAGGGATTTTGACAGGGTAGATGTAGAAAAGATGTATTCTCATATGGCAGAATCTGGAACTAGGGGTCACTATTTAAACATAATGGGCTGCCCATTTAGGATAGAGATGGGGAGGATGTTCTTCACTCAAAAGTTTGAGAGTCTCTGGAACTCTCTTCCCTAAAAGACGGTAGAAGTAGAGTCTTTGAAAATTTTTAAGGCAAAGTTAGATAGATTCTTGATAAGCAAGGGGGTGATAGGTTATTGGGAGTAGTTAGGATGTGAGTTGAGATTACAGTCAGATCAACTATGATCCATTGAATGGCAGAGCAGGTTCAAAGGGCTGAGTGGCCTACTCCTGCTTCTAATGTTTGTAATTTTTGTTCACATTTGCAGAACAGCCAGATATTTAAAGAGCTCTGAGGAAGAGTCATATGGATTTAAAACATTGACTCTGTTTCTCTCTCCACAGATACTGCCAGACTTGGTCAATTTTTCCTGGGCCTGAATTTTCAAGATGGCGAGTACTTGAGAGTTGATGCGTAACCCATCCCCACCAACTCCGATAGGCCCGTTGCCATTTCACACTTAATTAAATGCTGATTGCCAGCAGGCAGGACTTCTGCCCATCCCTGGAAAGAATGGCAATGGTGCCCTGATGGCCTTGTGAGTACAATCAATGACTCCCCTGGACCAAGGTTATTCAATTGATGCCAGCAAAAGCCAGTACTCTTTCTGCCTGCACTGGTCCTTTTGTGTCAAATTCGATGTGTTTACTTCAACCAACTGATCCCTAGAATGACTTAAGTGCATAAAAGTACAGGGCAACGGTGAGTATGATGGCAGTAGGTATGAGGGACTTCCATGTGTTCCATGAGGTATCAGGTCACTGTGCACAAAGTAAAGTTACTGTGAAATTCCCATAGCACAAATATCTGAGACCATCTGCTTAGATAGGCACAATCTCCTCCAGCTTTGGTGTTATGTCACCGACCGGTAGCTGACTCTTGAATGGTACATTCAATGTCTTGGGTAATGCCTTTTTCTCTTTGCAGTTCTCCTCTGTGCTCCTGTCTAGTCTCCTACTGACCAGGAAGATGACTCTGCTGAGGTCCTCTTCACTGTTCTGAACAATGTCAACATAGTCGATTCCCTTTTCCAGTCCCTGAGTTGCTGATGGTCTGTGCAGCAGGGCTTTCTCTGCTGCCCAGGTGAAGGCAGCAGCTTGATGCCCCTCTCAGGATTCCAACCTCTCACTAGTGTGAAATATGCAACTCTCAGCACCAGTGATGGCAACTCTGTGCCACTGGTTGAGCAGCTGAGCAATATTATTCATCTTTTAATTGAGTTGGACCAGTGCCTCCAGTAGCCCTGATGGCTCCCTGCTGAGTGCACGTCTGGTTTACCTGATATGACACTGTGCCTGATGTCTGAAAGCTGAAAATCCCAAATTGGCCTTTTAATTGGTTCCACAAGTAGTTTAACAGGCACTTAATGGTGATGTGGCTGGTTTCAGACACATGCCTCCTCCTGGCCTCCTATTGAAAATAACATCGTATTCTGGAGGCAAAGGAATCCAGTGTTGCCCTCAAATAATACAATTTTCAAATCATACTGCACCCATTCCTGCCCCTACGAGCAACTAAAAATCTGACCCTCTCTGTTCAGCATCTCTTCAATCTTTCAATTCATGAAAGAGAGGAGTAGGAGTATACGGAGCACGGATAAAGGATCTAGAGCACCATTACGCTTCTTCACTACTTTCATGCAATGAAGCAGCAAACTACTAACTGAGTTTTTCAATGGATTTGAATTGATTGATGTAATAGCCCTTGAAATGACAAATATTGATGCAGTATAATTATTTCACAAACTCAGAATTATGATTTTTTTAAAAAACTGATTTCTTCATTAAAATTAAGATAAAATATCACTTTAGGTTATATACTCTAGGAGCATGATTAAATGGCAATTTAAAAATGACTGACTGAATTCAATAATTTGGAATGTTATAGCAATGTTTTAGCAAGTCACATGCCTTGCTAAAAATAGCGTTTTCCAAACAAGGAACAACAGGTCACAGATAAGTAGGGGATTAAAAGAGGAATTCATATCTTTATATAAATTAAATTTAAAATTCTGGTAAGAAAATAATGCAATGCAGTCTGGGTTTCAGGCTCATAAAGCAAAGAATGAATGAATGAATATTCTTTCAATGCATCTGAAGCAGAAAATCTGGAAAATTGAAATATTAGCAAAATTAGGTCAAATGGTCTAAATAACTCCAATGTTTGAGAAAAGGCACAGCTGTACAGATATTCCCTGACTTGATGTGATAGGCCATGTAAGTTGTAGGTTTCTGTGAATCCATAAACATATTAATTAATATTAATGAAATATCTTGATTCAACAAGCCTTCTCCTTGCAGTTTGGCTATCCAAAAGGACTCCCTCTGATCTGAGTGAAGAATTTGGCCTAGCACTTAAGAAGGCATCATACATGACAGTGTAAAATAAAGCAGAAAATGTTGGAGATACTCAGAAGGTCTGGCATCATCTGTGAAGAGAAAAACAGAGTTAATATTTAAAGCCGATGGTCTCTCATCAGAACAGATTTTGACCTGAAATATTAACTGTTTCCCTCTCCAAAGGTGCTGTCAGATCTGCTGAGCACATCTAGCATTTTGTGTTTTCATTCAGATTTCCATCAGCTGTAGTATTTTGCTTTTATACGCGGTATTGTGCTTGGCTGAGGGTGGTTCACTGCAAGAAGATCCAGGAATTCCCAATTCTGAAAGTCAATGAGTCTTCAGGATTATATTGTTTTTCTACACTTAATTTTGTGAAAAAGAGATTGCTGTAATGCATAATGAGTACTGCATATTCACAATCAAGCAATCTATGTTCTCAAGCTGAAATATAAAAACTGGCAATTAACTACTGTTGCAAAAATTCTGGATAACTTCTATGACAGCCTGTAGTGTCTTAAAATGGAACTTAGATACTTAAACATTTTATTTTCCTCCAATTGTAGAAGTCAGTTGCTGGATTGTCCATCCCAACAAGAAACAGATGGATCTTTAATGATTCAAATCAGCGGTTCTCAATCTTTTTGTTTACGCGGACTACTAGATCATCATCAAAAGTTTTACGAATCATAACGTACACAAGCTATTTTAAATTTTATTTTACATAGCCTATGGCTGACAAGAGTCAAACAGATATATCAACGGGTATTAAAAATGCAGCTATTTCTAATAGTTTATGATGCACACTTGCAAATACATTGCACTTGTCACAGCACATGTGAACAAAGCCCAGTCCATCACTCAAATCTCCCATCCATTGACACTGTCGACACTTCTGCCTTGGAAAAGCAGCCAGCATAATCAAGGACCCCACACACCTCGAACATACTCTCTTCCGCCTTCTTCCACCAGGAAAAAGATACAAAAGTCTGAGGACACGTTGCAACTGACTCAAAAACAGCTTCTTCCCTGCTGCCATCAGACTTTTGAATGGACCTACCTCGCATTAAGTTGATCTTTCTCTGCATCCCAGCTATGACTGTAACGCTACATTCTGCACTCTCTCCTTTCCTATGTACGGTATGCTTTGTCTGTATAGTGCGCAAGAAACAGTACTTTTCACTGTATGGTAATACATGTGACAATAATAAATCAAATCAAATCAAAACTTACCTGCAGTAGGTCTACCAGTGGAAACAGATAAGGCTTACTCAATGAGAAGGCTGATTTTTTGTTTTGTTTCCATGGGCGACCTGCAATACCTTTGTGGATCATCAGTGGTCCATTGGATCACGGGTTGGGAACCACTGATTTAAATGGTTTAAGTATCACAAGACAAGAATCCATTGGTTCTGTAGTTAAACACTTAATCTGGACAAAGATTCATCTGTTAAGGTCTTGAGAATCTCAAATATAGATGGAAAGGTTGGCCAACTTTAACAAGCTAAAACAAAAAGTAATTTATTTAAAGGTAATAGGTAGAATTGATAAGGCCTTGTAAACAATCATACTAAAGCCCTACAGAGAACACTATTGCTATGTTAGTGAGAACAAAGGAAGAGTTCAGGTGCAAATATTAGCCATCAGACTTTGATTTAAATGGAAAATAAAAACAGTCAGGTTCTGCAATTGACAATCAGTTCCACAATGCTATTTTGAAACACCACCAGTAAGTTGAAAATTACCTGCATTGTCTTTAATTTTATTTGTAAATTTATCATGTAAGACACTATTTGGAGTAATGGCATGTGGACAGGATAGCCATGGAGGAAGAAAGGTCCATGATGCAATGACAATGACAATGACAACGACATCGCTGAAACAGAAATTTATTTACCATTAATAAACACTGAATGTCAAGAAGACATAAAAAGTGGACAGTGGCAGCAAGTCCGCTATGAAATGGCAAACAACAAAAATGTTAGAACTTTCAGTTGGATTCCCGAAGGCACTAGGTGACAATGTTTGAAGAAATGTAAAGGATAAATTAAATCAAGTGGCACGTTTCATAGATTTAAGTGTCAGCTTGAAGTACAAAAAGTATAAAAATGGAAATGGGACCAAAAATTTTAAATCATTTGTATGGAGTTCTTTCCTATATGATACAAAGATGGATACTGTTTCATCAGTGATAATAAAGAGATCAGGATGCTGAAAAGTTTCTTCCATCAGGTCCTTAAGGGGCCACAAATAATTAAATATACCAATGCTTAGAATAGCAAAAAGCTAGGTGTGGAATTGATGGCAGCATCAACAAGGCAAGGATGTCTTATTTCAGTTATGTAGTTCAAGACAACATGCAAGTAACATTTTACATGGATGATCAAATAAAAACTAAGAGATATCCACCGATATAGTACTGCCCTTCAGATCCAGCTGATATCATGTAACTCAGTACAAACTGAGAGTTGAACGTCAATCTTTCTTGGTTTATATGGCTCACATCACACTAATCATTGCATTTAGTCAACTGAGGTTTCATATTTTTTTGTAGGTTGCAGTTTATTATTTCAATACTTGTAGGTTTTAAGGAGGTTTAAAAAGTGTCATGTTTTGTGTGAAGGGCAAATAGATTAAAGTGCAGGACTCTCACCACTCACACTGTGATGAGCAATTTGGAGATGTGAGATCCTATTTCATGGATTTTATGCCAGTGGGTGTCACAGTCAGAATCTTGGATACAGAGAAATATAGATCAGCATGCACCATACAACCTTGATGGAGTACCAAATATCTGACAGCAGCTTCTGCTGGAACAGACTAATATATAGTTAGGTTAGGTCAATACATTGGGTCTGCCATAAGTGAACTCGTAGAAGTTTGAGTTGTTACTCAGGGTTTAAGTGGCTTGAAAGGATCAATGCATTCTGGTACCTGACGCATCTATTTGTCAGTTGCTGAAAAGTGAACACTTGTCTGTTAAAAAAGTTCTGCAGATCCTGCTTCCTGCATTGGCATTTTCACAGGGAGATCAGCTACAACAGTTATATCAGTTGAGAACATAAAGTTTGAATAATTCTTTAATTCTTTGTTAATTATTCCTGGAATCAAACTTTATGCCATGATGTAATGAAAATTAGCTTGGTCAGTCACCTTCCCTTTTTGAGTTTATTTTTAATTGAATTAGCAGCATAGAGAAAATATAGTGATCGAAAAATTGTTTACTTTTTTTGAGAGAGAGAAATTGTTCATCATGAAATATCCTAACCTATTTACAAGACTTGTCACACAATCTATTTACAAAGGAAGGATTGTTAGTAAAGAGTATGAAGTCACTGAAAACTAAAGAGAATGTACAATAAAAGAGGGAGGAGGAAAAGAGTTGGCTCCATATTGGAGGATAAGTCACCAACAGATGCTGCACAAGCAATGCACCCAAATCACTTATTCAAACGAAAGTTTCTCAGTGTATGATAGACTGTTAGTCACTGAGTTATGCACCTACTACCATAGCAACAATTGTGGAGGAATTCACATTCCATGTGTGTGAAGTGCTGATGCACAGTATTAAATGCTGTGCCTTCAGCTCTAAGTATTAAATCCTTAAAGCAAGTAGCACCTCCAGTACCATCTGCTGCAGAGCCCCTCACAGCTGAAATCTTGTTGCCAGTCTCAAATTCTCTCATGAGTTCTCAAACTGCTTTAGTACAGGCCCTTGAGTGCACTGTGGCAGCCTCCACAGACGGGAACACAGAAGAAGTAACTTGAAGACAGGAAATTATGTCTGTTGTGCACATTGCCAATCTTGTTAAGGTGTCTGAGATGTAGGGAATGGTTGGAACGGTATAGGATGTTTGTGCTCTCACTACATATGGCTCCATTTCCATTGCTACCTACCTCTTCCTACTTTTCTGACTTTTGCCACTCTTGTGGTTGCTGAAGGCCATCCCCAACCACTTTGTTGCATCCTTTAATACCCACATTTCTCAACACCCTTCTAATTGCACTTCCTCCTACTTCTTCCCCTAAAACAAACTCTCCCATGCTTCAGCTCTATTTACAAACTTCCAGATCCCTGGCGTTTAACTGCTATTTGCTATGAGACCTTGGCAGCTTTTCTCAACTACTCCTTTACCTGCACTCTCGATGCATTTGCCTCTAGAACCTTCATGGTCTTCCAGCTCGGTCACTCCTCTTTGTCTGGTCCCCTCATCCACTCACTTCAAGGTGTGCAGAGTTGTGGATGCCTGGCGTGTAACAGGCTTAATCATTCATCGCCAAATCTGATTGAACCATAATGAGACCAGTGATAAATGTGAAAATGACACCCATTATTTGCAATATGACTGAATAGTGTCATTTGCTTATTTATTAGCGTTCACAGACTCACATGTGTGGTATCAATATTACCTAGCACTCAAGCAACCAGCAAGATGGTAAAAACAATCTATTGCTCCTTGATATCCATGAAAAATTAAATTGTTGTTTGCCCTGGAAAGAAGGGCATCATTGAGCTAGTACTGATATTTATATACAACAAATATTAATGCAGGCAATGACACTGAAGGCACCTCAAAATTCTCAAGTAGCACAGAAGACTGAGTGTCATCATTATTCTTATTGGTACTGAAGGAGTTGCAGACAATTGGTATCATTGCTTCAGACCCTCTTCCATCAGGTGACAAAGGTCTCATATTAAATTCCTGCTAAATCAGAACTCCTCTGAGAAATCCAGGATTAACTTCCACCATATGTAAAGCAATTTAGCTGAATTTCTCTGAGTCAACATTCTCCTCTTTAGTTCATTCTGCTACCAAGCAGTGCTTCCCATTCATCCTCCTTTTCCTTCATATTGCATATCTAAAGTAGGATCCCTAAGGGCAACCTGGCTTGCAGCTTGCACTGGCCTCCTGGAAGCTTTAAATCACGGAAAAACTATTCTGGCTAAACCTAAGGTACAAAAAGGATGCAATTGCACTGCTTGGCGTGGGAAGGATGTATAGGGACAAATCCATAGAGAAATGACAGAGATATGCAAACATAGTAATGATAGGGGACTTTAATTACCCAAATATAGATAAGAACAATGAAAGTGTAAGGACAGAGAAGGGTAAATGTTCCTAGACTGTGTTTAGGAAAACTTTCTCACTCAGTATGTGTTCAGTCCAACAAGAAAGGATGCACTGTTGGAAATGAGGTGAGGGAACATTTAGGAGACACTTATCATCATTATCATAATGCTTAGGATGATGGTAGAACATGACAATGGAGTATCCAGTGTAAGAATAATTAACTGGGGAGAGCCAACTTCAATGGGGCAAGAAAAGAAGAGAGTGTGAGAGAAGGACACTCTGAGACACTGGGACAGGCAATCAGCAGCACTTAGTGCTTAACATCACAGGAGAAACATTAGTTCATTGGTTGGTGAGAAACTGCTGTGGGAGGGTTATCAGTTAGCTAAGAATTTGAAAACACATTTTTTTAAAATGAGAAGGGACTATGTACATTTAAGAAAGAAACACAAGCAATAGGGAAATTACCGAATTTCGATTTAGTTTAGACTTTCAGTAAGCTTAAAAACTTTAGATAATGAATATTTTAGAACTTTAACACTCAATTTCTTCACTTGATAGTGTTAAGGGGTCCTGGTTGTTTGTCTGACATAAACAAGAATAGGATTTTTCTAGTCTACATATTCTATTTAGTTATGTCTTGAGAACTCAGTCCCATGATTTGCAAATCCTGTGCTATGTGGGAAATCTTAGAAGCTCCTGGTGATCTGGATGATCATATGCGCAGGAGATGCCTTTAGCTGGAGCAGCTCAAGCTCCAGGTTTTCGCGCTTAAGCGTCAGTTGGGGGCACTATGGTACACAAGGTTGAAAGGTTCATGGATAGGATTTTAAAGATCGTAATCTCCAGATTACTCCCGGTGTCACACAAAAGTGTGTATTGGAACAGAAGAATAGAGCAGATGAATGTGTGGCTGGAGAGATGATACAGCGGGGGTTGGGGGGGAGGGGGGATTCCTGGGGCATTAGGACCATTTCTGGGGAAGTTGGACCTGTACAAGTTGGACAGGTTATATCTGAACAGGATCAAGACCAACATCTTTGCGGGGACGTTTGCTAGTGCTGTTGGGCAGATTTGAACTAAATTGGTAGGGGAAAGGGATCCTGACAAGTAGTTCAGAGGGGAGAAAAGCTGAGATGGATTTAGAAGTTAAAACGTCAGTGAATCTGAAAGGCAGAGGAAACATAGGCTAGATATGAAAGAAATAAGTCCAGCAAGACTAAATGGAATACATTGTAAGGCAAGGAGCCTGAGGAGGAAGACAGACGAGCTGAAGGCACAGATAGATATGTGGAAGTATGGCATCATAGCTATGACCAAGACTTGGCTGAAGGATGGGCAGGTTTGGCAGCTCAACATTCCTGGTAATAAAGTATTCAGACAAGATAGAGAGGGGGATAGAAGAGGAGGGGGTCACAATATTGATCAAGAGATCAATTATAGCAGTGAGGAGGGATGGTATCCTGGAAGGATCATCAAATAAGACAATATGGGTAGAAATAAAGAGCACAAAAGGGACAAAAACAGTGTTGGGTGTGCACTTTAGGCCTCCAAACTGTCAGGGAGAGATAGTAATATGTAATCAAATTTCAGAAGTGTGTAGGAATAATAAGGCAGCAGTAGTGGGGGATTTTCACTACCCAAATACTAAATGGGAGTTTTAGCGTGCAAGGTAGGGAGGAAGTGAAAATTTTAAATTGCATCAGGAGAACTTTTTTTAGCCAGTATGTAGAAAGCCCAACAAGGGAGGAGGCAATTCTGGACCTAATATTAGTAAATGAGCCCAGAGAGGTAGAAGGCATATCAGCAGGTGAGCATTTGGAGATATTGACCATAATTCAGTTAGATTTAGAATAGTTATGGAAAAGGATAAGGAAGGGACAGGAATAAAAGTTCTGTGATCACTCACTCTCAGTTTCCATTAGTCCCTCAAGTCAGGTGATTCGCTTCTGCTGCACTGTTGCAAAGAGACAGGCACTACGTACACAACACTTTTAGATTATGGAATAAGCCAACAACAGCTGACTTGCAGTCAATACAACATATCATTTGCTTCCTTACACAGCAAGATCTTCAAAGAATATTTTCAGTACTAAGATTTAATTACTATTCAGTTCCAATTTATTTACTTGAATCAAGTATAAATGTGTAATGGCAATATTTTGATTTGATTTATTATTGTCACATGTATTAACATACAGTGAAAAGTATTGTTTCTAGCGCGCTATACAGACAAAGCATACCGTTCATAGAGAAAGAAACGAGAGAGTGCAGAATGTTGTGTTATAGTCATAGCTAGGTTGTAGAGGAAGATCAACTTAATGCAAGGTAAGTCCATTCAAAGGTCTGACAGCAGCAGGGAAGCAGCTGTTCTTGAGTTGGTTGGTACGTGACCTCAGACTTCTGTATCTTTTTCCCAACGGAAGAAGGTGGAAGAGAGAACGTCTGGAGTGGGTAGGGTCCTTAATTATGTTGGCTGCTTTGCTGAGGCAGCGGGAAGTGTAGACAGAGTCAATGGATGTGGAATGGCACTGAACAAATAATTATTTTTGAAATTTAATTCATTTTATTGAAGTGGCCATGTTTATGTGACAGTGACACCTGAAAAAAAGGGGGGGAGGGGGAATTCTCTCGGCTGCCACAAAGTACAGTACTTGGAAAGCCCAGATTCAATCCCTCAGTTTGTGCTGAGTTAGCTGATTTTTGCCAGAGCAGAATTTGGTATTTATCTGCAATCAGATTCCATGGCCGCAATTAAGTGACATAATGGTGAGGAAACCGGAGCAGTCTGGATCGCAATCGTCCCACACTTAGCGCACTGCATTGTACAACCCCCCACGTGAAACACAGCAGTATGGGGTCCCCAGGTTTGTGACTCACCTGAACTGGCTCTTGGTTGTGCACTGTTAACAAGGGGGAAGCTGCATTTAAACGCTCTCTCTGCACTCACAGCCAGGAGGATGGCAGTGTGGAGAACACGGGCGGCACGGTAGCACAGTGGTTAGCACTGCTGCTTCACAGCTCCAGGGACCTGGGTTCGATTCCCGGCTTGGGTCACTGTCTGTGAGGAGTTTGCACATTCTCCTCGTGTCTGCGTGGGTTTCCTCCAGGTGCTCTGGTTTCCTCCCACAGTCCAAAGATGTGCGGGTTAGGTTGATTGGCCATGCTAAAATTGCCCTTAGTGTCCTGAGATGCGTAGGTTAGAGGGATTAGTGGGTAAAAATGTGTAGGGGTAGGGCCTGGGTGGGATTGTGGTTGGTGCAGACTCGATGGGCCGAATGGCCTCTTTCTGTGCTGTAGGGATTCTATGAACAGCTCCATGTTTCATGGAGACAGATATTGGAAGGCTTCTGGATGCAATGGAGGAGAGGCAGGCCATCCTGTACCCTCAAGAGGGTAGACAACCCAGAAGCAGGGAAGCAAATGCGACCTGGGATGCAGTGGCTGGCATCAGTAAGTGCCCACGGCTTGACACTGAGAACTGGTGCCCAATGCCACAAGAAAATGAACAAACTCATTGAGTATTCATCATTACATCCTGGCATCAGTCCTGTCTGTTACACCTGAAATGTCCACATCAATCCATTCACTGACACCCTGCAGCCTTCCAGCACCCAATCCCCAGCATTGCCCCTCAAACCCCTCTGGCAATCCCTGTCACAACCCTTTGGGGCTCCGAAAGCTTGTGTGGCTTTAACCTGGTGTTGTTAAACTTCTTACTGTGTTTACCCCAGTCCAACGCCGGCATCTCCACATCGTGCCAACCCTTGCCTGCCAAGGCACGGTGCCGACATATGTCACCTGTTGAGGCTGGGCCCTCAGGTGTGGGTGCTCCGTCCCGCGACCCCACCAGCACCTCGGTGGAAATCTCTGAGGAAATCACCAAACAGGCGTCACAGGCACCAACTGCACCATCTAACTGCGCAGACACACACATCTCAGTGAGTGGAGTTAGCAGATAGGCCTCAGGATCACTTTCTGGTGAGCAACACACAGCTGCTGATGCACATTGGGTGGAGGCAGGAACATCTGTGGGATTGGACAAGCAGAAGTCTGCTGGATCTCAGGAAACACCTGGCCCCCCAGCCAGATGCCGGGCCATTGAAAACAGCTGGGAATGCAGAGGCAGGAGTGGGTGTCAGCAACATTCTGGCAATTGCAAGGCCACAAATGCAGAGGAAGTGACAGTCCATGAAGTTATCCATCTCCCAGGCCTCTCAATCCCTCCCAGCACCCCATGACTTCATGATTTCTGGAAGCTAAAATCCCTACACCATCCCTGATGCCATGCACCACCTCAATTGGCTGCCACCTCAATTGCACTGCCCATGCCCCCTCATGGTCACCAAGGATGTCCCACATGGCTGTACCCTCCCTTCACACGATGCAGCACGAGGCCTTCTGCACCCCCAGTGCAGTTGCATGGTCACTGGTGTGAGGCGCAAAGCTGACCCTCTAAATGGCTAACAGCCCCATATATGGACCCCTGACACAGGTCATTGGCAGCAGCATGAGGCAGACTGGGCTCGGTGCTCTAATGCTCACGTAGAGCATAAGAGTGTATGTGAGAAGGTCCTCATTGACAAACCCATGCAGTATGAACCTGAATGCACCCACCTAGGTGTATGGTGCAAATTAGCTTCCAGATATGGCGTGGAATTCAGACAGACTGTAGAAAAGCACCCTCCTGACTTACATGCAATGGGTGCCCATTGAAGAGAGCATTCCAGAGTCCATGCAGTGTGGTGAGCCATATTAAGACCTGCCAAACTCCCTTGATTAGGACAACAGCTGCCAGACCTGGTGCTTGCAACTGTTAGTGGGCCTGGAATGGGATGTCTGCAGTAAACCAGAGAGCCTGTCCAGCAGACAGATGGCAGGGATTTGAACTCAAGCTTGTATGAAACCCCTCAGCGGTCATTCAGCAGGCAGAGAGAATACTCACCACACAAGCCCCAACCCAATGGTGACCCCCAACCTGTGGACCTCCGGTCCATCCTGAGCCCCCCCCAAGCCACTGTACCCTTGAGGGCCACCCACCCCACACTATGGCAGCAGCTGAACCGCTCTCGTGCACCCTGGAGGTTGGTGCTAAGCAACATTCACCCCTTCACTCATCCTCGCAATTGTGACACATGAACCACACTTCAAGGGACCAGTCATGATTTGCTCCCATGTGACATCTAACGAAGAGGTGGGAACATTCTGGGAAGAGTGATGATCACGTAACCAAACTCGCTAATGAGATTGAAATCCAGTCAATCTCATGCTAATCAGTCTTGCGCTCTTTCTGGGCGAGATCCCGTTTGTGTCAGCAAAAAGGGACCGGCACAATTACAAACTATTTGGCGCCAGACATTTTTAGGCCTGCATGCAATTTTCCAGGATTGGCGCGATCTGCATCAGGCACTTTGAGGCCAGAAAACTGCCCACCATGTCTCTTAATAAGGGGACAGACAAATCAGATGGGTCTCTCATTTGCTATCCCAGCTGGCAAGAGCGCACAATGATTGTGTGTCTGTAAGGCATTTGTCTCACATGATTTTCCTGTCAGCAAATAGGTCATGTAGTTTTTGCAGGTTCCTCTAAAGCCACTATCACCAAGGCAAATTTTAACCTCAAATCCTATTTATCTGTATTTAGGTCAAGAACTATGTTTGGGTTAAATCAGCTCTTGTGCCTTATCCTCTTCAATCAAATGGGGGATCTGAACATGTTCTGCTTTATGCACTCAATTAGTCTAAGATCTTATAGGTGAAATGTAAAACTGATGTCTACCAGCAATCTACTTTAACCTCAATTTCAAAAGAAGCACCAAACATGCCAGGATAATGCTTCCATTTTATTCAACAGTCAGGTTCAATTTGTTATGATCCAGCAGGTGGTAAGTGCTGTGTGAACCAAATCCTCAAAAGGAAAACTTGACCAGCAATCACAATTGCTTTCTATTTGTATTTTACCACAGGAAAATGTGAGTACTGAAGTCAGGAGCCACAAATTCCAGTAATACTTTTGGAGATTTTGAATATTAAAATTAAAACGTTCATTACAAAGAAAATAAAACTTAAACACACAAGATTAGATTTCCACAGTTAAATTAATCATACAGAACATTTTCCCAAAAGGTTCTTACTTGGATAAGCCCACAAATAAACACCCTTTTAGGCAACAGTCCTGATTGATATTTAATTCCAGCAATATTACCACAAGGCACAACACCACTGTTCCTGTAGGGCAGATATTTCCCAGTGCTCCTCTCTCTCCCACTCGGCTGTTGGAATTTGAGAGTTTGAACCCTACTTTCTCAAAAAAAACAAGAACTTCTCTGGGATGGCTGACGGGTGTTCACTTCACTTCTTCACAGTTCTGTCTCAGAAATAGAATTTAATAATTTTGCTTCATTTATTCATGACCTTTTGTAAGTTGTAAACTCCTTCCTACCACTCTCTGAAATTCAACAGCTAAAAAGCCAAATCCTGATTTATCTCCTAATGCAAATTTCTAACCATGTTGCATTTACATGTAGAACATCTAACCTGGCTCTATTCACTTCAAATCCCTGCCTTTCACACCTAGTAAGAAGTCTCACAACACCAGGTTAAAGTCCAACAGGTTTATTTGGCAGCACAAGCTTTCGGAGTCTCTGAAAGCTTGTGCTGCCAAATAAACCTGTTGGACTTTAACCTGGTGTTGTGAGACTTCTTACTGTGCTTACCCCAGTCCAACGCCGGAATCTCCACATCATGGTTTCACACCTAGTCCCTTTGTGTCCTCAACCTTGTAGTCAATAAGTCCCCAGCTTAACTAAATCAACCATTACACACACATAAACACAACCTCACACAATCTTATGTTGCAGAACACCACAGTAAGCCTCAGAAATATTAAAAATAGCATTTTCTTTAAAATAGCCATTTCCAATGAAGCTGCTCAAGTAGTGCTGGATCACTGGTAAATATGCACAATTGAGTAAGCTTATACTCATTTTACATGGAGCTAATGACCGTCACCAAATGGGACGTAATGCTTTCAAAATACGTTAGGTTTACAAGAAAGAACCGGAGTTGCATGACCACACTCCTTTGTAAATCATTCCTCTTCGACTGGAAATGCTTCCTAGCATCACGTGCATATCTGAATTCTCAAATAGTGTGATTGTACCCATGAATTTACTATTTTTCACTTCCCTTAATTTGGCACCACCAATCCTCTTTGTAACACAGAGGTTCCAAGTCCAGGATTACGATCCCATGCTCTCCTGCTTGAGCATTTCAATTTCATTCTTCAGAAGATTCCTCTTTCCCTAGAAAGATGGTAAAGCTCCTACCATAAGAACATAAGAAATAAGAGCAGGAGTAGGTCATTCAATCCCTTGAGCTTGCCCTGCCATTCAACAAGATCATGGTTGATCTAATTGAAGCTCATACTACACCTGTCCCATTAATCGTTTACTGTCTTGCAGATCAAGAACCTGTTTATCTGCTATACAGTTCACTCTACACTCTGAGAAAATTACATTTTCTAAAAGCCTGTCTGCACGTTCCTCAAGTACATGTGCAGGGGATACTTCAGAATTGTCACCTATGATCTCAACATTAGGTAGGTTAAAAATGTCTTCCTCAGAGGATGGAATATTAGTAGGTATCCCTTGCTTATATTTAATTTGAGTATTTCAGACAAAAAAGACAGTCATTTTTAAAAGGAATAGAAAAACATATTTATTTACACAAATACCAAAATGATTTTTTTTTAAATATCAAAATGATGCCTTCCATTGCAAAGTTATGTCTCTTCTATGCAACTTCTACTTTGTGGAGGGCTATTTTCTCCCAGCTAAGTTAGGAATTGTCACACTCTATTGGCATTCTTACATTTTCCAGATTGGCTTAAGAAATCGTTTATAAGTCTGTTCAATGCAAATTAAACAATTATCCATAAAATAATTATGGATATAATTACTTTTGCTTCTTAGGTAAATGAAAAAAACAATGACTCTTCAGACATCATCCAGACTCAAAATATTGGTTCTATTCTCTCTCCACAGATGTTGTCAGACCTGCTGAGATTTTCCAGCATTTTCTGTTTTTGTTATGAGGAGGATAGTTGGATACTGTGCAAAAAGTAAGGAATTTTAATGGAGAGGTTAAAACATAGATGAACAAATAGCTCTTTAAAAGAGTAAGATAGAAAAAAGAATGAGTTTAAAAGAAAGTTTAAGTAGGTTGAGAGCAGGTTGGCTACAAAATCTGCCACCAGTAGTTGAGCAGTGGAACAAGCAGTAGTTTGGAGCCAGTGCAATATGGTGCGCAATCTGGTACATATGACTGGAGAAGATGACTGAAATCGGGCAGGGCAGGACAAGGACACTGAATGTTTTGATCATTAGGATGATGATGTTTGTTGCTATTGATTTATTGGAGAGAAAGAGTCAGTGATGTTGGATGAAGATGGGATGAAAAGTGTACAAAAAGACAGCTGAATTATATGGGGCACTATGGTTCCACCTCCTCCAGCTAAAAAGTTGGGGGGAGTCCACCACAGCCAATTCACCAATCAAAGACCAGCAGCTCTCCATGGACCATTAGTGCCAATGGGAGTGGTGGCAATTGCTGTTTGATGAAGGGGCGAGCTGTGATGGATAGGAACTTAATAGTGGTTTGGGGGTCAACAAGGGGCAGTGGGAACCAACGATCAGAGGCCATGGGGAGGGCAACAGGGGTAGGTGGGGGGAATTACATCTAGAGGGTGGGCCCTCTGATGAGCCCAAGGGATCAGTTAAAGAGGGAAATCCTCACCCATCACCAGCCCACACAGGGAAACTTGTCAATCTTGGTCTGAAACTCTTGCACTGCTGGTTAAATGCTTCAATTGGCAACAGATGGGTGGGCTGCTCAATGCCAACCCTGTCATGGGTATAATTGTGGTGGGGGTAGGGGAAGGTGGATAGATAGCAGGCAGGCCACCTGCTGGATTTAATAACCAGAATTTTCTGGCTGTTCACACCAGCAGGATTTTCCAGTCTGGTGGTAGGTGGTGCATTCAACAGGAATCCCCATTGATAATAGGGGGACCAAAGTTCTCACCGCTGCCCAATAGTGGGCTGCCTCCACCTCCACAAAACACAATGGGGTGAGTGGAAAAACCCACCCAATGGGTGGGATTTTGAGCCCGCATTTACGGTCAGCTTAATTGGCGACGTGGGCCCAAAATCCTGTTGTAAATCCAGTAATTTTAATTAAAGTTGCAGCCTAGCAAGTATTTATGAAACATGTTCCTTCCAAGAAATAGAAAGTCAAAAACTACATTGCAGGCCACTGCAATTGGCTAGGCAACAGCTATACACATTGCTGGTCCTGCCCTGCTCTCTCTCATGATGTGGAAATAAAGCCCTTCAGATAATTCTCCACGCTGACGGAGACGATAAGGTTCTCATTTATCTCACAGCTCTCTGTGACCAAAATCAGGATAATACTGCAAGAAAATAAACAGCATTAGATGCTTGCTTTGTTTCTCTTGCCTATCTGTTCTGCAATAAAATGTTACATACCAGAATTGGAAAGTTAAATGCATAAACTGAATGAAAGTAGAGCATGGCCCAATTCCTATCCTCCAAGTTGTAAAATTAAACTGCACTTAAGTCTGACACAGAAACAGAATGAGTATTGTGACAGATCATAAATCTTTCTAAAAAGCCTGAACCTGGAACTGGGATCTTGACAGCTTTTGCATGATGGGGAAGCCACCTGCTCAGAACTCAAGTTTAAAATAACAGTCAGATCCCGGTGAGGTAATTGGAGCCCAAAATGCACCTTTAAAGTAGGACTCGTCCAGCATTAGCTAAATTAAAATTTCAGTTAATCACATTACAGCTGAAATGGACTGGTTAAGTCCCCCCAGTCCATTTTAACTGTCACCTTTGCCTTGTTTCTACTGGCTTTGGGCAAGCTGAATTGATGTTACAGAATCAAAAATCCAATTATTTATTTAGCTGTTTTGAATCTAAAAAGCAAGCTTTAACTCATACCTGTTATTTTTGTCAATTATCTTAATCTTAATGACAGGTTTATATATTTAAATAGAGGATTTGGAAGACATCACATGGAGTTAACCCATTCCTAAGGAGTTTAATCTGTTTGTGCAAAGAATCATTTGTATCACAGATAGAAAAAGGCCAGAATGATTCAATCGTGGAAACAGGCAATGTCGCAACTACACAACTGATCAATGAGCACCTTAAACAGAGAGATTGGTGAACTCTCTTGTTAGACTCTAATGAAGGATTAACAGCTGGGGCATTAATGAATGTCTCCCCCTCTCCAGTACAGATTGTTCTGCATTTTGCATCAGATTGCCAGAATTCACACTTTTACTTTTTTGTCAAAACTATACAAGGGAAGAATGATTCTGTGCGGATTGGGTTAAAGATGTATCATAATGAGAATGGAGCAGAGTCAATGTGAACTCTGCAGCCACATTTGAACAGTCGGAATAACACCAATCATCCTGTCTAGACTTCTCTCTAGGGGAGAATCCACTGGGGGCAGGCAGGGGAGGGAGGGTAGGAATTTCAAACCATCTCATTTAGCCAGTCATCTCTTAGAAGCTCACTCAACCTGTAGCAAACAGATTTCTTGCACACATGCATGCACACTATTTCCATTTAATTGGGCCCCAGAACAAAAGGCAAAGTTGTGACCAGAAATATAGTTGGAAATATGTGATCGAATACACACTTAAGGTGAGAGGAGAGAGATACAAAAGTGTCCAGAGGGGCAATTTCTTCTCACAGAGGGTGGTGAGTGTCTGGAACAAGTTACCAGAAGCAGTAGTAGAGGCGGGTACAATTTTGTATTTTAAAAAGCATTTAGACAGTTACATGGGTAAGATGGGTATAGAGGGATATGGGCCAAATGTGGGCAATTGGGACTAACTTAGGGGTTTAAAAAAAAGGGTGGCATGGGCAAGTTGGGCCGAAGGGTCTGTTTCCATGCTGTAAACCTCTATGACTTTATGACTCATACCATGACTATGTCGGTAAGTACATTTTATAGTTGGAACCGAGTTATAAAGGGTCTTAAAAGGGGGCAAATGAAATAGTGGAGTAGATGTGTTGGTATTAATTTTCCAAAATTTGCTCAATTCTGAAAATGTTCCATCAGACTGGAAAGTAGCAAATATAACCCTCTATTCAAGAAGGAAGGGAGGCAGAAAACAGGACATCTGTCTTGGGGAAGGTGTGAGAATCGATCATTAAGGAGGTCACAGCTGGGCACTTAGAAAAACTCAAGGCAATTGGGAAGAGTCAGCATGGCTTCGTGAAAGGGAAGTCATGGGTGTGATTCCGCGCCCCCCCCCCCCCCCCCCCCCACACCCCATCCCCCCACCCCTGGGATCTTCCAGTCCTGTAAGAAGTCTCACAACACCAGGTTAAAGTCCAACAGGTTTATTTGGTAGCAAATACCATAAGCTTTCGGAGCACAGCTCCTTCGTCAGATGGAGTGGATATCTGTTCTCAAACAGTGCAAACAGACCCAGAAATCAAATTATAGAATATTGATTAGAATGCAAATCTCTACAGCCAGCCAGGTCTTAAATGTACAGACAATGTGGGTGGAGGGAGCATTCAACACAGGTTAAAGAGATGTGTATTGTCTCCAGACAGAACAGCTAGTGAAATTCCGCAAGTCCAGGAGGCAAGCTGTGGGGGTTACTGACAATGTGACATAAATCCAACATCCCGGTTTAGGCCATCCTCATGTGTGCGGAACTTGGCTATCAGTTTCTGCTCAGCGACTCTGCGCTGTCGTGTGTCGTGAAGGCCGCCTTGGAGAACGCTTACCTGAAGATCCAAGGCTGAATGCCCGTGACTGCTGAAGTGCTCCCCCACAGGAAGAGAACAGTCTTGCCTGGTGATTGTCGAGCGGTGTTCATTCCTACCAATGTCTATGCTGTTTTGTATGGCTTGCCCATCCCACCACTGGGAAACCGACTGCAGGGGTCACTGGCAGATCTTGCCAGCAGGAAAGGCTGGAAAATCTCGCCCCACATTTAGCCAATTTTTTGGAATTCTTTAAAGGAGTAACATGCATTGTGAATATAGGCATACTGCACTTGGATCTCCAGAAGGCATTTTCTTAAGCTGCCATGTCAAATGTCACTGTGGAAAGTAAAAGTTCATAGTGTAGAGGGTAACATATTAGCATGGATAAAAGATTAGTTGGCTGGCAGAAAACAGACAGTATGTAGAAATGGTCTTTTCCTGATTGGAAGGATGTAACTAGTGAAATTCAGCACAGTTCTGTGCTGGGGTCTCAACTTTTTAGAATTTACATCAATGGCTTAGATTAGGGGAGCAAAGGCATGGTCGCTAAATTTGTGGATGACACAAAATTATGTAGGAGAGAATGTTGTGAAGCAGACATAAGGAGGTTGCACATAGATATAGCTAGGTTAAGTGAGTAGGCAAAAATCTGATGGATACAGTATAAAATGGGAAAATGTGGCAGGAAGAATAAAAAAGCAGAATTTTGTGTTACAGAGGGACCTATATGTTCTAGTGCATGAGTCACAAAAAGTTAGTCTGCATATACAGCAAGTAATTAAGAAGGCCAATGGAATACTATCCTTTATTACAAGAGGAACTGAACATAAAGGTAAGGATATTATGCTTCAGATAGAAGTCTTACAACACCAGGTTAAAGTCCAGACTTATTTGGAATCAAGAGCTTTCGGAGCGCTGCTCCTTCAGTTAGACAGGGCATTGGTGAGACAGCGGCCAGAATTCTCTGACTTTGCCTGCAGCTGGGATTCTCCAGTCCCGCTGCAGTGAATGGAGATTTGGCTGAGTGCCCAATCCACTGTTCTCACTGGCAGTGACGGTAGGACGTGTAGGACAAGAGATTTCCAGCCCACATCTTGTAATTTTGGTCTCTTTATTAGAGGAAGGATGTAAATGTGTTGGAGACAGATCAGAGGAGATTTATTAGATTGAACGGGTTTATTAGATTGAATGGGTTGCCTTTGGCGAAAAGTTTGGACAGATTGGGCTTGTTTCATTGGATAAATTCTTGTTAGGCAACAGAATCAAAGATTATCAGGGGTAGCTGAGAATGTGGAATTCAAACCACAAGCAGGCCAGCCATGATCTTATTGAATGGTAGAGCAAGCTCGAGGGGCCGAATGGTCAACTGCTCTTATTTCATATTTAAATGTACAAAGTCAAAGAAAGTCCTGGTTTACATCTCTGGTTTGTATATTAACTGTTCCTTGATAAATGTGCCACAAATGGCCACAACAACGTGAGCTAGGGAGAAGGTTCTTGGTCTTAGTTGCTAGCCACTGACTCCCTGCTGGAGATTGTATGAGTAGAATTTTCCCTCCAAGGGTGTGAAATTGGTCAGAAATGAATCTGGGTCCCTGATCTGCTCCTGGGGGAAACAGTCACTCATTGTGATAGTCTTGGAAAAGCCCCTTTAGTTGGTCTGGACTTGGGTTCCCTGCCCAATGGTGGTGGGTGGGCTCCTGAAGAAGGAGTACCAATCAGAGGTTTTCCAGCTTGAAAGGAGCGATGACTAGTCGGCAAGGTAGAGACCACTTCAAATTGGAGGCACCCTCTTTCCAATGTTTCAAAATCTTGAATTAAAAAATGAAACTTGCAGCCAGGCCACCACATTGCAGACAGGAAGGCAGGGTGAGGGGAAGGGGATGAACTCCTCCAAAGGGTGACTGTTGGCTGCTCCTGCATCCAAATAGACCAACCTGGAGTGCTGGCTCCCCTGCAGGAGACTGCCTCTGGGCAGCTAAACCGGTTCCTGCCATCTGCAGGAACCTGGAGGAACACTGGAAAATCCAGTCTTATGTTCTCATCCAGTCATTTCTCCTTTAATTGACCTCAATAGGCTCTTGATGTGACTTGTCAACTCCTCCATCCCACATTCACAAAAATGGTCTGGAGGCAACATTAAGCTGTGAACCAGCACACGGCCTGTGTGGCTATTTTTAACTTCCGCCCACCTGTTCCCAAAATTGGTGGGGATCTATGTGTCTGGAGATCAGATAAAGACAGTCAGACTTGGCTGTAATTACTTTCTCCCACTTGCTTAATAACACTAATTTGCATTAGGAATGACCATCCGCACAAGTGTCAGAGGGTGGATCTGACCTGGCAGAAATAAAGAGCTTCATGAGAAACGTGAAGAAAATCGAATGAGGGGTATAACCAAAGGTTAAAGTCCAGTTGCATTAAGTTTTAGCTCTATTAAAGATGAGGGAAACAAAATATCAATTTGCTACAAAATCTTCAATTCCTTTCTTGTAACGAATTATTAAACTTTCTACGATTTCACGTGGCTAACTAATGATATATACAGGATGTGATCTTACAGGCCGTTCACGCCATGCTCCTGCTGAAGTGGGGTTGGAGAATTTGGTGGCTAGCCAAATCTCCATTCACTGCGGTGGGATGGGAAAATTCCACTGGTATGAACAGTGGTAAGATTCTGGCCACAGTTTATGAAAGCTTGGTACGAGTTGAAATTTAAAAAAAAATTTCACTGGCCATGTTTCTCCCAAACTGGGACCATGTGCCCATGCCAGCAGAAAGACTGGAGGGTTGCCCGCTGGTGTTAACAGTGTCTATCAGCTAGGATTGGCGGACAACCCGCCAACTAGCCCTGCTGTTCCAAGACCATGCCGCCATTTTTAAATTGTGTCCCCAATCTCCACGCTCGGAGATATGCCCCCATGGCGGCCCCCACACTGACCAGGAGAGCACCATCAATCCCTCACCAAAGAGGAACATCCTTCCCCCCCCCCAGCCACAAATAAGGGGTAAACCCCCCACGCAGGCATGAGGGTGACCCAACCTGACCCCACCGCCCTCCACTCAAGCCTCTTCCCCCTCAGATCCCCAACTCAGCCCCCACTCCCCTCAGATCCCCCACTCAATCCCCCTTCCTCCTCAGACAACCCCTCCCCCCGCCATTCAGCCCCCTCACACCTTGGCAGTGTCAACAGTGCACTGCGCCCTGGCACTGACACTCTGGCCTAGCATCTTGGGCACTATGGGGGCTCAAGGAGTGACTTCCACTCCATCTGACGAAGGAACAACGCTCCGAAAGCTAATGGTATTTGCTAGCAAATAAACCTGTTGGACTTTAACCTGGTGTTGTTAAAACTCTTACTGGGCTCAAGGAGGTCCAGTGGACAATTGCCTCTCTGCTGATGCCAGGCTGCAGAGTAAGGGTTCCTCAAAGGTCCTGTGGGTTTGTTGGCTTGGGCTGAGGGCAAGGGATTGACCTCGCCATTCTCCACCGGGATAGGGGGTGTTGTGGCTGGACTGGCTAGACCTGAAGTTCACCCCTGGCATGGTGATTTCAGGCTGCACAGTGATCAATTTCTGCATTCCTGCCTGTCAGCTATGTAAGTTTTGAAGTGGCCAGGTCACTTTAACCTTCATGCCCCCAGTTACCTGGCAGGATTTTAAATCTTCGCAGCACTCCATTCTGCAGCAGAGGTGTTCCTTTCTCCCTGTCAAAAGTTGCAGGTGACAGCATACCCCTTTAAAGTCCTCCAAAGTCCTCTGACAGAGAAAATATGTCAATTTCACCTGCTGGGGAAGGTTCCAGTCTACACAGCTGTGCACTCAGGCCCAATGTATACACACAGCTTTAATTTGAAGTTGCTGAGGCTTCCCAGAAAGCTGAAATCTTTGAAACCCGCTCCATTGTACTTGAAGCCTTTGATCTGTAACAAATTTAATGTGCAGTGCATTGCAAAAGCTTCAGCTGCCAGCTCAATGGATTTCTATCATCTTCGCAACCTTTTTTAAAGTTTATTTATTAGTCACAAGTAAGGCTTACATTAACACTGCAATGAAGTTACTGTGAAATTCCCCTGGTTGTCACAGTCCGACACCTGTTCGGGTCAATGCACCTAACCAGCACGTCTTTCAGAATGTGGGAGGAAACCGGAGCACCCGGAGGAAACCCATGCAGACACGGGAGAACATCCAAACTCCACACAGATGGTGACCCAAGCCAGGAATCAAACTCGGGTCCCTGGCGCTGTGAAGCAGCAGCGCTAACCACTGTGCTACCGTGCCACCACAACCTGTGTTTATTTTTATTTCCCTTCACGGTTGAATACACCGCAAGTACCTCCTGAGTGCAATTTTGACAGAGTCTAACCCTGATTGACAGTCTGTGGTTTCAGGCTGTCAATCAGAATTAGATTCTGTCAACATTGCAGTCAGGATCAATGGGGTACTTACAGAGTTATGATCACCCTCCCCAAAATGCTTGTCCACTGACACTTTGAATACATGCCCAGCTTCATTCCCTAGGATTCGGTCTTCAATAAATTTCAATTAGATCATCGCTCATTCTTCTAACCTCTAATGAATATAATAAGCACAATTTACTCTGCCTCTCATTATAGCACAACTCCCTCATCCCAGGGAGCAATTTAGCAAACATGCGCTGTACCACTTCCAATACATAATGTATATTCTTTCTGAAATGTGGAGACCAAACTGCACGCAATACTCCAGATGAGGTCTTATCAAAACCCAGTACACCTGCAATTAGAGTTTTTAATTCTTGTACTCTATTCCCCTTGCAATAAAGGCCAACATTCCATTTGCCTTCCTAATTGCTTGCTGCACCCGCATGCTAACTTTGTGTCCCTTGCACTAGTACACCCAAACCTCTTTGAACATCAATGCTTACAAGATTCTCACCTTTTAAAAACATATTCTACTTTTTTATGACCAAAATTAATATCTTCACATTTCCCATTATTGTACTCCATCTGCCTTCTTGTTGCCCACTCACCTAACCTGTCTATATCTCTTTGCAGCCTCTCTGTGTCCTCCCAGGAGTTTACCTTTCCACTTAGAGTGGTATCATCAACAAACTTAGACATATTAGTCTCTATCGCTTCATCTAAGTCATTAATATAGATCGTAAATAACTGAGGCCAGCACTCATCCTTGTGGCACTCCATTATTCACTGCCTGCTAATTTGAAAAGTCCTGTTTATGCCCACTCTGTTTCCCATCCATTATACTCTATCCATATATTATCACAAATTCTGTGAACTCTTATTTTCCTCGTAACCTTTTGTGCCGAACCAAATATCTTTTGGAAATCCAGGTATACTACATCTATTGGTTCCTCTTTAACCACGCTACTAGTTACATCCTCAAATAACGCAAATAGATTTGTCAAATATGATTTGCCTTTAGTAAAACCAAGTTGACTTTTTCTAATTATGCTATTCTTTCCTAAGTGTATTATTATGTTTCCCCCTGTAATAGATTCCAGCATTTTCCCAACAACTGATGTTAGGTTAACTAGTCTGTGTTCATTGCTTTCTCTCTCCCTCTTTTCATGAAACGCAGCATAACATTTGTCAACTTCCAAATGAGTGCGACCATTCCTGAATCTAAAGAATTTTGGAAAATGCACTATTCTCTGCAATTATCTCTTTTAGAATCTTAGCATATGGGCCATCAGATCTTGGGGATTTGTCAAAGTGCTATGAGGGTCCTTAGGGTGCAGAAATGATTTTAATTACAGGGTGGAATTTTATGGTGCCTACAAGAACAGGAAACATGGCGTGTGGGGTAACTTAATTAGATGGGAATTTGATTTCCCAAAGGTGGGTTGAGATGCAGAGATAAAGTTAGCAGCATGTTACATAAGAACATAAGAAATAGGAGCAGGAGTAGGCCATCTAGCCCCTCAAGTCTGCTCCGCCATTCAATAAGATCGTGGCTGATCTGATAGTGGGTTCAGTTCCACTTACCCGCCCGCTCCCCATAACCCTTAATTCCCTTAATGGTTAAAAATCTATCTGTGACTTAAACACATTTAACGAGGTAGCCTCTACTGCTTCATTGGGCAGAGAATTCCAAAGATTCACTACCCTCTGGGAGAAGAAGTTCCTCCTCAACTCTGTTCTAAATTGACTCTCCCGTATTTTGAGGCTATGCCCCCTAGTTCTTGTTTCCATTGTAAGTGGAAATAACCTCGCTGCTTCTACCCTGTTTAGCCCCTTCATTATCTTATATGTCTCTATAAGATCTCCCCTCAACCTTCTAAACTCCAATGAGTACAAGCCCAGTCTACTCAATCTCTCCTCATAAGCTAAACCCCTCATCTTCAGAATCAACCTGGTGAACCTTCTCTATACCCCCGTCCAAAGCTAATATATCCTTTCTTAAATAAGGGGACCAAAATTGTACACAGTACTCTAGGTGCGACCTTACCAGTACCCTGTACAGTTGCAGCATGACCTCCCTGCTTTTATACTCCATCCCTCTCGCGATAAAGGCCAGATGTGTTAGCAGCATGTTGAGAATTACGATGGTCTACGGGAGGTTCATATTTGTAATACATTTGCATGCCATGAATACTCATTAACATAAAACTTTAAAAAATTATATCCTATCTTCAAATAAAAACCAGCAGCATTCGAGAATCACAGGGCACCCAGTTCATGACATGCACCAGTCATCTTTGTGCAGTTGTGTGTAAAGTGGTTTTCCTTGTTTAACTTTACAGCCATGATGTGGAGATGCTGGCGTTGGACTGGGGTAAGCACAGTAAGAAGTCTCACAACACCAAGTTAAAGTCCAACAGGTTTATTTGGTAGCACAAGTTTTCCGAGTGTCGCTCCTTCTTCAGGTGAGTGAGGGGTTGTGTTCACAAACAGGGCATATATAGGCACAAGCTCAATTTACAAGATAATGGTTGGAATGCAAATCTTTACAGGGTATCAAGTCTTAAAGGTACAGACCATGCGAGTGGAGAGAGGGTTAAGCTCAGGTTAAAGAGGTGTGTATTGTCTCCAGCCAGGACAGTTAGTGAGATTTTGCAAGCCCAGGCAAGTCATGGAGGTTACAGATAGTGTGACATGAACCCAAGATCCCGGTTGAGGCCGTCCTCATGTGTGTGGAACTTGGTTATCAGTTTCTGCTCAGCGATTCTGCGTTGTTGTGTGTCGTGAAGGCCGTCTTGGAGAACGCTTACCCGAAGATTAGAGGCTGAATGCCCATGATTGCTGAAGTGTTCCTCGACAGGAAGAGAACACTCCTGTCTGGTGATTGTCGAGCGGTGTTTATTCATCCATTGTCGTAGCGTCTGCATGGTCTCCCCAATGTACCATGCCTCAGGACATCCTTTCCTGCAGCGTATCAGGTAGACAATGTTGGCCGAGCCGCAAGAGTATGTACCATGTACCTGGTGGATGGTGTTCTCACGTGAGATGATGGCATCCGTGTCGATGATCCAGCACGTCTTGCAGAGGTTGCTGTGGCAGGGTTGTGTGGTGTCGTGGTCACTGTTCTCCTGAAGGCTGGGTAGTTTGCTGCGGACAATGGTCTGTTTGAGGCTGTGCGGTGAATGAAGGCAAGAAGTGGGGGTGTGGCGAGATGTTCGTCTTCATCGATGACATATTGAAGGCTCCGGAGAAGATGTCGAAGCTTCTCTGCTCCGGGAAGCACTGGACGACAAAGGGTACTCTGTCCGCCATGTCCCGTGTTTGTCTTCTGAGGAAGTCGGTGTGGTTCTTCACTGTGGCGCGTCGGAATTATCAATCGATGAGTCGAGCGCCATATCCTGTTCATATGAGGGCGTCTTTCAGCGTTTGTAGGTGTCTGTTGCGATCCTCCTCATTTGAGCAGATCCTGTGTGTATGGAGGGATTGTCCATAGAGGATGGCTTCTTTAACGTGTTTAGGGTGGAAGCTGGAGAAGTGGAGCATCGTGAGGTTATCCGTGAGCTTGCGGTACAGTGAAGTGCTGAGGTGACCATCCTTGATGGAGATGCGCATGTCCAAGAATGCAACCGATTCCAGAGAGTGGTCCATGGTGAGTCTGATGGCGAGATGGAACTTGTTGATGTTATCATATAGTTGTTTCAGTGATTGTTTGCCATGAGTCCAAAGGAAGAAAATGTCATCGATGTATCTAGTGTATAGCGTTGGTTGAAGGTCCTGTGCCATGAAGAGGTCTTGTTCGAACCTGTGCATGAAGATGTTGGCATATTGAGGTGTGAATTTGGTCCCCATGACTGTTCTGCGTGTCTAGATGAAGAACTGGTTGTTGAAGGTGAAAACATTGTGGTCCAGGATGAAGCGGATGAGTTGTAGAATTGCATATGGAAATTGGCAGTTGTCGGCGTTGAGTACTGAGGCAGTTGCAGCAATGTCGTCGTCGTGGGGGATGCTGGTGTAGAGTGCCGAGACA
Source organism: Mustelus asterias (assembly GCF_964213995.1). Lineage (NCBI taxonomy): Eukaryota > Metazoa > Chordata > Chondrichthyes > Carcharhiniformes > Triakidae > Mustelus > Mustelus asterias. Next base: position 87,979,443 of record NC_135808.1, on the reverse strand, counting down.
TCCATTGTGACGAGGAGTGCTCCTGGTTCAACTGCTCCATGTGTGCTGAGCTTCTGTAGGAAGTCCATAGTTTCTGTAGGAAGTCGCGATAGAAGCTGAGGATTCTTTGTACAATGGGTTTCAGGATGCCCTCAACGTAGCCGGAGAGGTTCTCACACAGGGTCCCATTGCCTGATACAATGGGATGGCCTTGTGTATCTTCTGTAGGCAGTAGAGATCTCCAATGTGAGGAGTACGTGGGATGAGAGCACGGAGGGTGCTCTGAAGGTCCGGATCAAAGGTCTTGATCGGTCTGTTGAGTTGACGGGTGTGTTCTTTGTCGGATCTGCGGGTAACCATCTGTAGTGTTCCTTGTTGTTCAGTTGTCGGTACACTTCTTTGCAATAATCCCTTCTGTTCAGTATGACAGTGGCCCTTCCCTTGTCTGCTGGTTTGATGGTTGGTCTTGAGAGCAGAGATGATGTTGCGTTGTGCTTGGGTGACGTTCCGGGCTGTCTTGTGGATGTGGCTGATGAATCTGGCATTGATGCACCTCCTGACGGCTTGGCCATACATGTCGAGTCGAGGGCAGCAGCCTTCCGGAGGAGTCCAATTCGATTCTTTCCTTTTCGGTTGCTGCACCACGGATCTCTCTGTCAGCTGTTCCGGTTCATTGGCTGTTTCATTGTGTTCGCTGCTGGCCTCTTGGAGTTTGTGGAAGAACTCCTGCAGCCTCATTTGCCTGATGAATTCCTCTGTGTCCGTTGCGAGACTAATGGGGTCCATTTTGGTGGTGGGGCAGAAATTGAGCCTTCAGCTGAGAACTTCGATTTCATCTGGTTGAAGTGTGTAGTCCGACAAGTTTAACTTTACAGCACCAGGGAAGGGATGCAGAGAATGACAGTTTGCATGGAGGCTTAGGCTGGTGCTGTTGAGTCAACGGTGAGAGGTAAGGGGCTATGGAATGGGGTTGGGGGCATGGAAGAGTGATCCAGGGGAGAATAGAGGGTGGTGTCGGGAGCATGGAGAAGTGAGATGGGAAGGGTCTGGGGTACTAGCTGAGGCGATGGTGGGGATTTGGTGGCAAAAGTGAATGAAGAAAAATGAGTGGCTTAAACGGTGCTGTCAGCACTGTCCAACTCAGGATGCTTGCTGGAAGAGTCCTTGCAGGGTTTTGAGTTTCACCTACAACAGTTCAATTACCTCACTGAGAGTGATCTTGGACAATGTATTTCACAATGTATGGAAGGGAAGGCCAGGTGACCCTGCAAGTTCAGCCTATTACTCTGTCCCACAGAGTAGTAGGTACAAAACTGGACAATATGTGAATGTTGAATAAACAGTGAATCAAAAAACAACACTATTTTATCCCCAGTAAAGGAAATTACCCTAACTGCCCAGTAGCCAACCATGAACCTTGACAATATATTGGCCTCTCTGTCTAAACTCGTCTCAACGGATAATGATGCACACATGAATAAAGTAAAATCAATGTAATGTGAACTCTTTACAAGTGAATTTGAGAAACACCTGTGCCACCTTTATGCTCTTACGTCTTATGTTAGTGACAATCTAGATGGACAGGAAAGTTCTCGCTGTGATGCAGTGCCTCCCTGTTTGACCAGGAGGCTCTTTATACACCTGTTGAAGAAGGCGAAGGCAGACAGAAGAGATGAAAAGCTCTCGCCGCCACTGAATCATATAAGTTTAGCATGCATACCACAGCCACTTAGAATTTTAATTGTAATTGCTTAGGAAAAGGGAAAAAGAGTGTAAATGGCGCTCGTTTGCAGTTGCCACATTGGAAAAGGCATGCTGTTGACAAAATCCCAACCAAGGTTAGATTTGAGAAGCTAGGGTCATTTTCCCTTGGAGCAAAGGAGATTGGGGGGAGATTTGATAGAGGTGCACAAGATTATGACAAACTTAGATAAGGTCGACAAGGAAAAACTCTTCCCATTAACTGATGGTACAAGAACTAGGGGACACAAATTTAAGCTTTTGGGCAAGAGATGCAGGGGGAATACGAGGAGGAACTTTTATACGCAGTAGGTGGTAATTATACGGAACTCACTGCCTACAAGCGTGGTGGAAGCAGAAACAATCAATGATTTAAGAAGGAAATTATATATGCACTTGAAGGAAAGAAGGGCTACAGGGAATGAGCAAGAGAGTGGGATTGATTGGATTGCTCCACGGATAGTCAACATTGACTCAATGGGCTGAATGGTCACCTCTGTTCTATAAATGACTCTATAAACAAGGTAAAGTATGTTGCAAACTTGTGTTGATTTGGGACGATCATTTACAGGGCCAAGCATCAACAATGTTTTCTACTTGTACAATTTCATCACCCATATCAAATTCACATTTTGAATTCAGCAAAGGATGCCACTTTGCTTTTCATTGTCAAGTCCTTTGGTAACACATCTGCTTCTGTCCTATGAACAGCGGTGGGGTTCATGGCAGGTGGAAGCAGAGAATATGACGCAAGTGAAAATACTGGTGTGAAATGGTGGCAGGGACTTTCAGACCCCTCTGTCGAGGCAGGAGAATGCAATTTTGCAAAGGGGTTCGCTGGGGGTATGCAGGCAAGGGATCAGGGAGCCATGTGACAGCAGGGGACAGTGAGGTTGTCGGGCTGCAGGGGACCATAAGGGGCAGAACAGCAGGGGATAGTGAGGGGGAGGGTTGGGTTCAGAGGGGGTGGTGTCAATCTTGAGGGACAAACCAAGGGTGCTGGTAGGAAGGGACAGTAACGCTTAAAAGGGCAGTAGGATTTTGTATGGTGGAATGGTTAGGGACCAGTGATGGTGGGTGAAGGATAGGTTCATGTTGGTGGAGAGGACCTGGAGGTGCACACAGACCTAAGGGGTGGGTAGAGTAAGTGGGCATAGGACCATGATTGGAATGGGCTTGTCAGGGCAGGAGGGCATGTGAATGGTGACAGTGATGGCTATAGGGTTATGGGTAAAGGTGGGGAGGGGGTTGTTTGAGGTTCCATAGTGACGGTTGGGACGGTAAAAGTAACTGCAGGTATGCCAATGTTATAGAGGAGAGAATGTGGGTTACAGGTAGACAGTAGAAAGGCTATCTGTTTGAAGACTGTTTGAAAGGAAATGTGCACCAAACTGCTTCTGAGGCACTATTTCCTGGATGTCAAGCTCAAGAGATGCTGGTAGGGTTATCGGGTGGGTGGGGACGCAGGTCAGCTCAACTGGACAACTGAAGGGGAACCTTAATATACTGTCCTGACAAGGGGAAGGTGTTTCTATAGACTAAGCAGAGGAGGGCAAGGGAACAATGTACAAGGAAGACTTTTCACACATGGCTCACAAGAGCCCTGGCAAAGATTGATGCTTCTACATGCAGGCATAATTCAATTTATTCAGTAAGATGTCTCATAACACCACCCCAGCGTGCCCACCCCAGTCCAACGCCAGCATCTCCACATCAATTTATTCAGGGGGGCATAGAAAAAGGATGTTCATTCCATCTTCCATTGCTTAATGAAGTGTGTCTGGCAAGGTGTCACAGAACCTTCAGGCCAGTGCTTGTTGAATCCTGCTTGCTATTTTCAGCTTAGAACTTCAAGGTGCGATGAATGAGAAGCTATCCGGGTGCCTTTTAAATATGATGCCAGGATATGGCGGTAGAGTGTGCAACTTCCTGCCAGCCATGCCAGGCGATTTCCTAGGAAACTCCCTGGCCTTTGTTATAATCGCTTTTTATTACGTTGATTTATAAAATATAAAGAATAGCCAGATTTATTCTTTAAAAAGGCATCATGTGTACAACAGAATACAGATCTTTTACTTATTATTTAAAAAATATTGGTTGCAAATTTCTGTGTTCATGGATATGACAAATATCACCCTGTGTATTCCCTAATCAGCTGCAGAATACAGCTTCTTTGCTCTCTCACACATTGTACCACAATACAATGCAAACACCCCTACTGTTTTAATGATACAGCCCAATTCCACCTTATCCATCCTTATGGCTTCTTTAGTTCAGGCTGCTGATTTACTGCCAAATAATGTTTAACAAAGGACTGCATGCATTCAGAACCCATTGAAATTACAGTCTAAATGTTTCCCTTTTGTACATTCTGTTTCAGAGGCAGTGATGGGGGAGTTGGGGCATGAAAAAAATTATGGCAGGTAGTCATTTCATCAGGTCCCTTTGCACCACTGCCACCTCAACTATTTTTGACAAAATTGATGGGAGAATGTTTGAACACCCGTCTAAACGAGAGATCAATGAATTTAATGTTAGGACTATGTCATCTCGCATATTTTCTATTATTGATAGTGTCCTTGTGATCCTAAGGCAGTTGGATGTTGTTTTAACAGCAAAAGTATCGCATTGCTTTGTATAATTGATCACAGAGCATACTGAACTAGGTGAAGTGACAGATTTCAAAATAAACTAAAAGTAACATTTGCTCCATTCGCTTTTTGGCTGCTCTACGAGGCATTTTCCTGTTCCGTAACTTGTGTGCTGGTGGCAGTAGAAATACTGCTGGGAGTTGGCAAATAACATGAAAATCAGGACCTTCTCCAGGGTCAGAACACAGTGAGGTGAGGAGACACTACAACCAAGGCAGAATTTTGCCCCATCAGTCTGGGCTGATTTTAAACCAATATCCCAGAGGTAAAGGGACAGTATATATTGTACCTCCCAGTTAACCCATTTTCCCTTATTTATAATATATAAATCATCAAGATTAGTCATCTTACATTCGATCATCAATTACTGTTGTGCTTTTGTTTAAAAAGGGAGGAAGGAATTGACCAAAGTAATTGCAGACTAGTCAGCTTAATCTTGGTGGTGGGCAATGTAGTATAAGGGTCTGGCATAGAAAGGGTTAATGTGGGACTGGGTATGGTACCGCTTGTCTTGTTTTTATGTTGCAGGATGGCCAATATCATAATTGCAAACTAACTTTATTAAGAACAGAATATGGACACACATTGAAAGGCCTCTGCAGCATTGTTACAACTTGTATCTATATGTGCTATCTGACCTTCAACCCCAGGTCAGGAGATTCCATGAAGTACAAAGTGCACTATTATATCTAATACTGGAGTCCACTACCACAATCAGCCTAATATCATGACAATTCTCTTTTAAAGAAAACCACGAACTTCAGACTAGTTTTTGTTACAACAAAATAAGCTGTGTGCATAGCCTACTCAAGTAAACAAGGTTTCTTATCAATTCTTTAGCACTCTGTTTGTCTTTTACTCATCTCTGTATCTGTGGCTTTTCACAATTCTTCCACTGGATGTTTTGAATGGTGACAGAGATGATTTTAAAAGACAAGGAGCCTGCTTCAGCTCTATGTCGCTTTAACGACTTAGATAGTTTTCGGGACTCTCAGACTTTGCCTGGTTATCTATTATCTCATTGGTGGATTCTAGTTCTTGATCTTTAGCTGCACTTCCTGATTCACAGCAGGGTTGCACTTTATTTGTTTCCCATAGGAATTTCTGGTTTCTTCTGCGTTGTCCATTTGGAGTCTGCAGTATGTAAGACCTTGGTTCTTCTGTGATAACAGCAGGTTTCCAAAACCCTTCATGCTGAATCCTCACCGTTTCTCCGATGTTCAGTTCAGATCGAGGTTGGCTGTCTTGATCAAAGTACTGTTTCTGCTTCTGCTGCCTCTGTCTGAGCAGTTCCTGCACATTGTAATTCAGTGACTGTGGAAATAGCAGTTGGATGCAGCTGGAAGCTTAGTTCTTAGTCCTCTCCCTATCAGAAGCTGTGCTGGAGATGAACCAATGTCCTCTAATGGAGTATTCACAAAATCCAGCAGGGCCAGGTGAGGTTCTCTTCTGTCCGCCTTCGCCTTCTTCAACAGGTTTTTTTTAGGTCTGCACAGTATTTTCCACCATTCCATTGGATTGTGAATGTTTGGGACTTGACGTAGTGTGGTAAAACTCCTAGTTCTGCATAAATTTGTGAAACTCAGTGTCTGAGAATTGTGGACCGTTATCCAAGATGAGCACTTCAGGTATGCACTGGCAAGCAAAAATTGATTTCAAATTACTTATTATAATGATGCTCTGAGTATCCTTTCTCAGCTGCACAGACTCAAAAACTAAGTAATAATCTACTGCCAGTAGATACTCACTGTTGTCAAATGTGAACAAGTCCACTCCAATTTTCTGCCAGAGCCTCTCTGGAATACTGTGTGGTTGAAGAGGTCCTTTTTGTTATGATCTGCTGTACTTTTGGCACACTGTACATGACTTTAATATTTTCCTGATTTGTGTTCCCATTCTAGACCAATACATTACATCTTGAGCTCTTCTCCTATATGTTTCTATCCCAAGATGATTTTCATGTATATGTTGCAGCATTTCTTTCCAGTGCTGCAAGTATTATTATCCTTTCTCCAATAAAAAGTATTCTCTCTGTGACATGAAGTTCCTCACAAAGGTTTCAGTAATTTTGTATAGCAGAAGGGGCTCCACTCAGACTTGTGGGCCAGTCATTTTGCCCAATTTGATTTGATTCATTATTGTTACATGTACTGGTATACGGTGAAAAGTATTGTTTCTCGTTCGCTACGCAGACAAAGCATAACCTTCATAGAATACATAGAGTATATACGGGAGAAGTAAAGGAGAGGGTGCAGAATATAGTGTTACAGTCATAGAAAGATCAACTTAATATAAGATAGGTCCATTCAAAAGTCTGATGGCAGCAGGGAAGAAGCTGTCCATAAGTCGGTTGGTACATACTCTCAATCTTTTCTACCTTCTTCCCGACGGAAGAAGGTAGAAGACAGTATGCCTGGGGTGCGTGGGGTCCTTGATTATGCTGGCTGCTTTTCTGAGGCAGCAGGAAATGTAGATGGAGTCAATGGATGGGAGGTTGATTTGTGTGATGGACTGGGCTATGTTCACAAACCTTTGTAGTTTTTTGTGGTCTTGGTCAGGACCCATACCAAGCAATGGTGCATCTGTAAAAATTGGTGAGAGTTGGAACAGACATGCAAATTTCATCAGGACGGCATCATTCTTGATTACTTTCCTGATTTCATCCAGTCTGGTTATATTCACAGGTTTGTTCTTTGCCAGCATATGAACCCACGCTTTTGTTTCTTTGTCGTCTTCTTCCGTGATGGGTAGGTATGCATGTGACGGATTGTCTATGATGTATTTTTCTTTGCCCAGTTTGTATTTAACTCTGACTTGGTATCTCTGCAGACACAGAAGTAACCTTTGGATTCTTGACGGCGCACAGTTCAGGGGCTTTTTAAGTATAGCTTCCAAAGGCTTATGAGCAGACATTATCTTCTCGTCTTTGCCATGGACAAACTGGTGGAAGTGTTCTAGGCCAAACACAATTGTTAACAGCTCTTTCTCTACTTGGGCATAACGCTGCTGTGTTTCATCATTGCCTTTGGGCGGCATGGTGGCACAGTGGTTAGCACTGATGCCTCACAGCTCCAGGAACCCGGGTTCGACTCCCAGCTTGGGTCACTGTCTGTGTGGAGTCTGCATGTTTGGTCTCCCTGTGTCTGCGTGGGTTTCCTCCGGGTGCTCTGGTTTCCTCCCACTGTCCAAAGTTGTGCGGGTTAGGTTGATTGGCCATGCTAAATTGCCCCTTAGTGTCCCGGGATGTGTATGTTAGAGGGGTTAGCAGGTAAATATGTGGGATTTCGGGGATAAGGCCTGGGTGGGATTGTAGTCGGTGCAGACTCATAGAGTCATAGAGGTTTACAGCATGGAAACAGGCCCTTTGGCCCAACTTGTCCATGCCGCCCATTTTTTTTAAAAACCCCTAAGCTAATCCCAATTGCCCGCATTTGGCCCATATCCCTCTATACCCATCGTACCCATGTAACTATTTAAATGCTTTTTAAAAGACAAAATTGTACCCGCCTCTACTACTACCTCTGGCAGCTTGTTCCAGACACTTCCCACCCTCTGTGTGAAAAAATTGCCCCTCTGGACACTTTTGTATCTCTCCCCTCTCACCTTAAACCTATGCCCTCTAGTTTTAGACTCCCCTACCTTTGGGAAAAGATATTGACTATCTAGCTGATCTGTGCCCCTCATTATTCATTATTTTATAGACCTCTATAAGATCACCCCTCAGCCTCCTACGCTCCAGAGAAAAAAGTCCCAGTCTATCCAGCCTCTCCTTATAACGCAATCCATCGAGTCCTGGTAGCATCCTAGTAAATCTTTTCTGCACTCTTTCTAGTTTAATAATATCCTTTCTATAATAGGGTGACCAGAATTGCACACAGTATTTCAAGTGTGGCCGTACCAATGTCTTGTACAACTTCAACAAGACATCCCAACTCCTGTATTCAATGTTCTGACCGATGAAACCAAGCATGCTGAATGCCTTCTTCACCACTCTGTCCACCTGTGATTCCATTTCAAGGAGCTATGAACATGTACCCATAGATCTCTTTGTTCTGTAACTCTCCCCAATGCCCTACCATGAATTGAGTAAGTCCTGCCCTGGTTCAAGCTACCAAAATGCATCACCTCGCATTTGTCTAAATTAAACTCCATCTGCCATTCGTCAGCCCACTGGCCCAATTGATCAAGATCCCGTTGCAATTGGAGATAACTTTCTTCACTGTCCACTATGCCACCAATCTTGGTGTCATCTGCAAACTTACTAACCATGCCCCCTATATTCTCATCCAAATCATTAATATAAATGACAAACAACAGTGGACCCAGCACTGATCCCTGAGGCACACCGCTGGTCACAAGCCTCCAGTTTAAAAAACAACTCTCTACAACTTCTGTCAAGAAGCCAATTTTGCATCCATTTAGATACCTCACCCTGGATCCCATGAGATTTAACCTTATGCATCAATCTGCCATGCAGTACCTTGTCAAAGGCCTTGCTAAAGTCCATGTAGACAACATCAACTGCACTGCTCTCATCTACCTTCTTGGTTACCCCTTCAAAAAACACAATCAAATTTGTGAGACATGATTTTCCACTCACAAAGCCATGCTGACTGTCCCTAATCAGTACTTGTGTCTCTAAATGCCTGTAGATCCTGTCTCTCAAAATACCTTCCAACAATTTACCTACCACAGATGTGAGGCTCACTGGCCTGTAGTTCCCAGGCTTTTCCCTGTAGCCCTTTTTAAATAAAGGCCACTCACCAATCTTCAGGCACATCACCCAAGACTATCGATGATTCAAATATCTCGGCAAGGGGACCCACAATTTCCTCCCTCACCTCCCACAATGTCCTGGGATACACTTCATCGGGTCCTGGGGATTTATCTACCTTGATGCGCTTTAAGACTTCCAGCACCTCCTTCTCTGTAATATGTACACTCCTAAGACATCACTATTTATTTCTCCAAGTTCCCTAACATCCATGCTTTTCTCAACAGTAAATACTGTTCTCACCCATCTCTTGTGGATCCGCACATAGATGACCTTGTTGATCCTTAAGAGGCCCTACTCTCTCCCTTGTTACTCTTTTGCCCTTTATGTATTTGTAGAAGCTTTTTGGATTCTCCTTTGCCTTATCTGCCAAAACAATCTCGTGTCCCCTTTTTGCCCTCCTGATTTTTCTCTTAACTCTACTCCTACACCCCCTATACTCTACAAGGGATTCACTTGATCCCAGCTGCCTATGCATGTCATGTGCCTCTTTCTTCTTCTTGTCCAGGGCCTCAATATCCCGAGTCATCCAGGGTTCCCTATTTCTGCCAGCCTTGCCCTTCACTCTAAGAGGAATGTGTTTACCCTGAACCGTGGTTAACACACTTTTGAAAGTGTGCCACTTACCAGACATCTCTTTGCCTTCCCACAGACTCCCCCAATTAACTTTTGAAAGTTCCTGCCTGATACCATCAAAATTGGCCTTACCCCAATTTAGGATTTTAACTTTTGGGCCAGACTTATCATTCTCCATAGCTATCTTAAAACCAATAGAATTATGGCCACTGGTCCCAAAGTAATCCCTCACTAACACTTCTGTCACTTGCCCTTCCTTATTTCCCAACAGGAGGTCAAGTTTTGCCCCTCTCTAGTCGGGCCATCCACATACTGAATGAGAAATTCCTCCTGAATACACTCAACAAATTTCTCTCCATCCAAGCCTTTATGGCTGTCCCAGTCAATGTTGGGAAAGTTAAAATCTCTGACTATTACCACCCTATTTTTCTTGGAGTTTTCTGTAATCTCCTTACATATTTGCTCTTCAATTTCTCGCCAACTATTTGGGGGCCTATAGTACAACCCTATCAAAGTGATTTCCCCCTTCTTATTTCTTAGTTCTACCCATATAGACTCAGTGGCCGAACTCTCGGATATATCCCCTCTCAGAACGGCTGTGATGCTTTCCCTAATCAAAAGTGCAACTCCCCCTACTCTCTTACCTCCTGTTTTATCTTTCCTATAGCATCTGTACCCTGGAACATTGAGCTGCCAGTCCTGTCCCTCCCTTAGCCATATTTCAGTAATTGCTATAATATCCCAGTCCCACGTACCCATCCATACCCTGAGTTCATCTGCCTTGCCCGTCAGGCCTCTTGCATTGAAATAAATGCAGTTTAATCTGGACTTCCCTTGCTCTCTGTCTTGCTTTTGCCTGATGTCTGGCACTAGGATTACTGACACTGCCTTTACTACTTAATGTGCTCTCTTTAACTTCTGTGCTGTCTTCAAACTTCTCTTCTGTCTCCCTACTGCTTTGGATCCCACCCCCCAGCCAAACTAGTTTAAACCCTCCTGAGTGGCTCTAGCAAATCTCCCCGCCAGGATGTTAGTCCCCCTCCAGTTCAGGTGTAACCCGTCCCTCTTAAACAGGTCAGCCCTTCCCCAGAAAAGATCCCAATGATCCAAAAATCTAAATCCCTGCCCCCTGCACCAGCTCTCAAGCCAGGCATTCATCTGCCTAAGCCTCCTATTCATACTCTCACTATCACATGGCAGCGGTAGCAGTCCTGTAATTACTACCTTTGAGGTCCTGCACTTTAGCTTTCTGCCTAACTCTCTATATTCACGTTTCAGGACCTCATCCTTTTCCTACCTATGTCGTTGGTACCAATATGTACAACGACCTCTGGCTGCTCACCCTCCCCCTTAAGAATGTCCTGCAATCGCTCAGAGGCGTCCTTGACCCTGGCACCAGGGAGGCAACACACCATCCTGGAGTCTCGATTGCGGCCATAGAAATGCCTGTCTGTGCTTCTAACTAGCGAGTCCCCTATTACTACTGCTCACTTGCTCTTTGCCCGACCCTGTCCCACAGCAGAACCAGCTGTGGTGTCACAGGCCTGGCTGGTGCTGGTATCTCCCCCTGACAGGCTATCCCCCTCAACAGTATCCAAAACAATATACCTGTTTGAAAGCGGAATAGGCACAGGAGACTCTTGCACTACCTGCCTGCCTCTCCTGGCGGTCACCCATCTACCTGTCTGAACCTGTGGTGTGACAACCTCCCTGAAACTAGTGTCTATCACATTCTCTGCTCGATGGGCCAAATGGCCTCCTTCTGCACTGTAGGGATTCTATGATTCATACGCCACTGGTGCCTTATTTTGCAAGAGGACAGCTCCCAGGCCGATTTTGAAATGTCCACGGATATCTTGACTGGTGACTGACTTGAACACTGGTGTCTTGATCAGTGTTCTCTTTAGACTGGTCAAAGCTTCTTGATCACTTTGTTCCCAGTCATTTTGCCCAATTTGCTGCAGTTTCATCAGGATGGCATCATTCTTGGTCACTTTCCTGATCTCATTCCACATAATTTTGTAGAAGTTCTCTAAGACGTGCTGTCAGGTCTGACTTGTGTGGGATAGTGTGTTGAAGGTACAGTGAAAGGAACTGCGTTCACCCAGCTTGATCTGCCAGAAGCCTGAACTCGCATCCAAGACTGAATAGTATTTAGCATAAGCTAGCTTACACATGATGTCTTCTACACTGGTTGACTGATAATGCTCTCTTTGTAGTGCCTAGTTTAGATCTCCGGGATCCAGACAGACTCGTAGATTCCCTTCTGATTTTTCTACAATTACAATTGGATTAATGTACTTTGTCAGTTCTTCAATTTTCCTGATGATGTGAAATTTCTCCATTCTGACCAACTCCGCTCTCGGTTTTTTAGCATTACCAGTATTTTTCTGGGCAGGTGTATTTTGAGTGTCGAGTTCATTAATATTGATGGTGTGCTCTCCCTTTAGGCAACCAATCCCCTTGAACACATCTTTGTACTCATTCAGGATGTCATCAGAGGTTACAGTTATTATTCTCTTGATTAGCTTAAAATTTTCATAAGCTTTGATTCCAAGAATGGGTGTTGCATCATTTTTCACCACTATGAATGGAAGTGCTTGAGACTGTTTTTTGTAGTTCACTTTAAGTGTGCATTGGACTTCTACAGTAATTTCTACAACTGTGTAAGTAGACAGTTTCACTTTTGTTTTAGTTAGCTGTTTTCCTTTACTTATCTTACTGTACACGCATATTGAAATTACATTTGCCTGTGCACCTGTGACAAGCTTGAATTTAATCAGCATGTAGACAGTTCTTAAACGAACCAACCATTCATCTTCTTTTGAATTTGCTGTTACTACACCAGTGAAGGACTCAGATTCTGTGTCTGCCTCATCATCTGCAATTATGTACACTTCTTTGATTTAAACATTTTTGCAAAATGATTTAGTTTATCACAGCTCTTACACTGTTTCCCATAGGCTGGATAACTGCGGGGTAAGTGCCCTGTTCCCCACTGAGCATTTAAATGCTTTAATAGCAGTTTTATTCTTTTTAACTTCAGGCTGTTGATTTGTTATTCCCCAGTATTGTTTCTGTCCAACTGCATCTAGCCACTTGACAGTGTGAGGCGTAACATTTTCTGTCATCTGTTTAATCCGGCATTTTGTTGTCTCTGCCACTCTGCTGATATTATTGCTTTCTCCAGCATGAGATCTTCTTCTCTAAAAAGCTGTTCTCTCAGAGAATCATTTGTGAACACTCAAATTATTCTATCTCAGATGAGTGATTCTTCAAGCCTCCCAATTCACATGAGTTAACTCATTTTCTCAACTCAGTTACTTACTGACTAATGTTGTCACCGCATTGCATGCATGTAAAAATATTCATACATGATGTTTTTCTTAGGAGTGCAATAATTGAATCCTCCCATTATTTCTTTAAAACCAGTTCTCTTCTCATCATTTTTGAACTTGAATGTGTTATAAACTTCTCGGGGTTCTTCACCTGCTACATTAAGAAAAATGGAAGACTGTACCTGCGGGTCTTTCTTATCACTGCCTGTTACTGGGAAGTACAAACCTAAGAGCTGCCAAATCTCTTCCAGTTTACTGTGAGATTGTGCTCTAAACTGAGCTGTCGGTGAATTCAGACCCTCCATTGTTGCTTTTAGTTTACTCCTGACACCATGTTTTGTTTTTATGTTGCAAGATGACCAATATCATTATTGCAAACTAACATAATGAAGAACAGGATATGGACACACATCGCAAAGCCTTATTTAACATTTGAGCCTGAGGTCAGGTGACCCCATGAAGTACAGAGTGTACCATATTATATCTAGTACTGGAATCGTCGAACACAATATCATTTCACCACCCAGAGTGTGATGTAAAAGAACACATGACCTATGTCTAACGGGCAATCTTGTACTGGATAGAGATGTGTGTGGAGGCAAGCATAAACTTCGAACTCTCCCCAGGGGGCACCTTGGCACTACCATCAAGCATGGGGCATTGCCAAGGGGTGGAGCCTGTGGGGGTGGGGCCTGATGGGGGTTGGGCCAGGTGCAGCAATCGGTGGGGGTGGAGGATCTCACTGTCACTCTGCAGTCGGGATTGGTGGGAGAAGGAGGGAGGCCAGCAATCAGAGCACGCTTGGGAGGGTGGGGTCAGCCTGCTGGGGGGGTTGGGACTGCGGAGGGGGTGGTCAGGGCTGCGGGTGGTGGGTGGGTTGGCACTGCAAGGGGTGGGTAACTGTCGGGGGGGGGGGGAAATCGGGGAGAGATGTTGGAGATTGGGGCAGGCTGGGGAGGGGGGGGGGGGTGGTGGGGAGGGGGTGGGGTGGTAGTGGTTGGGGCTGGGCCCGGGAATGGCAGAGGACCAGAGATTGGGCCATGGGGAGGGTCGCACAGCCGGCATTGCGGGAATCGCGGGGCTGGCCAGCAATCGAGCTAGCCAGCAATTGGGAGGCTGGCAGTGCGGGACCACTGTGCATGTGCCAATCGCCGGAACAAAAAGGGCTGGAACACAGGCTCCTGTGTCCAATTTAAAGTTTGCGAAACTGCTGGGAGGTGGTTGACCAAGCAAATACTGTGGAACCAAGCGATCCCACAGCCACGATCAATGTTCAGCAGTTTCAGAATAATGTTCTAATTGTAACCCTATAGATCGTCTCAGAAAACTATGCAAAACTAACATAACTAGACACAAAGATGATCCCCAACTGATTCAGAAGGTTGAGGGACCACACCAGAGAAAACATAACTATGCTTCTTGTATGAAATTAAAGATCAGGGAATTTTGTTCTGGAATGCGAACATCTCAGCGCTACACTGCTGATCTCACCAGTGGGAATAGGTCCCGCCCCCTGATTTTTAATGAGATACATATTAGTGACCTCTGCAATGCACAGAGTGTGGGAGATTCTTCTCTGGACTCCCACTCAAAAAAACAACTTGAATTACTCCAGTTTTCACACAAATTCGACACTCAGAATTTTTCTGGGAGAATTCCTGCCAAGATCTTTGAATGAGCGGAGTTTAACAAATGTATCCAACAGCCAAGAGAACCTGTTGACTCCTTCATTAATGAGCTGTACAGAATTGCTGGCAGCTATGACTATAGCGACCTGAAATCAGATCTAATTAGATACAGAATTATTGTCAGATAATGCAGATGAAGCACTCTCAGACATGTTTCAAGCTAAAGAATATTTGACCCTTGAAAAGGCTATTCAGATTGTCAGGCCATTTGAAATCTGTTTACAGCACAGACTCATTTTAAGGGGTGAAAACAAGCTATGGTACAGAGAAACTGTGCAGCTCGTGAAACAGCAAAAGTGCAGGGACACTCCACGCCAAGGAAAGAAATACCTTAACTGACCAATAGAGGTTGGGTGACCAAGTCTATTGTGGAGCCAAGCAATCCCACAGCCATGATCAATGTCCAGCAGTTTCAGAATAGTATTTTAATTGTAACTCTATAGATCGTCTCAGAAAACTATGTAAAACTAACATAACGAGATGCACAGCTTGATCCCAAGCTGATTCATAAAGTTGAGGTACCACACCAGAGAAAACATAATCATGTTTCTTGTGTGAGATTAACAATCAGGGAATATTGGTCCAGAACACGGACATCTCAGTTATTCGTCATTTTGCAAACTTTAAATTGGACACAGGAGCCTGTGTTCCAGCTCTCTCGGACAGGAAACCTTCGCTGAGACACCTCTAGCTATGAATGACAGATACAGCACATAATGGGCCTGGCAGAGTCCAACTTCCAGTTATAGACATGATTCTGGAACTATTGAAGTATGATGGTAAACAGATTTTTGAAGTTGTACGCATCACTCATAACCAGTCTTTTTCTCTTTTGAGCAGATATGCCCACGTTGCCCTTAACCTTCTTAAAACAGCAGAAGACATCAAAGCAACCTTTGTTTTCAATTACACAGAACCGCAAGTTCCCAAGGGGCCAACAGAAAAGATACTGTCAATTCGGACTTCAGCTTGGAATTGTCTTCGTTCTTTGCAGAACCGTTTTTCCATTTTCTTTGCAGGTGCCAGAAGCTCCCCATTGGTCAGACCAGTCAACCACTCAGACTTCAACTCTACTAGAGCTCCTTTATCTTGCACTTGGTCAAATGCCTTTATACTGTCAAAGACAATCACTCCCACCTTTCCTCTGGAATTCAGTTCCTTGAACCAAAACTATAATGAACCTGAAGCCAAATATTCCAGGTGAGATCTAAACTGAACATTAGTGAGCAGGTTATTGCTGTGTACATGCCACTTTATAACACTATTGAAGAAACCTTCGACTACTTTGCTGATGTTGGTGAGTGGGTTGGTGGGTAATTGGCTAGATTCAAATTGTTGGGGGCGATTCTCCCAGCCTGCTGCGCTGCAATGGCCTCCGCATGTCTCCGGGGTCAGGATTTTTAGCATCATCAGCTCTGTGCTGGAAATCAATGTGGAGCTGATTTAAATATTTAAATTGCCATTTAAATATCATTAGCGGGCCCTGGACTGAGGTCTCCGGGCCCGCCAGGGGTGCTTCACTCCAGCGGAGTTTACTCTTGCTGCCCACTAACGGGGAGCAGACAGCCCGACCCTGCTGGAGGGAACAGAGGTCCGGAGGCCCCAGGAGGTCAGGGGTAAGGCTGGGGTGTGCTCCCTGGGCAATGCCAGCCTGGCCCCCTGGCACTGCCCAAGAGGCAAAGTGGCAATGCCCATGGGGCACCTTGGCATTGCCCACTGGGCATTGGGCAAAGTCAAGGGGGCAACGACAAAGGGGCAGGACCTATTGGGGGTGGAGCCTGTTGGGAGTGTGATCACTGGGTGTAAAGGGGTTCCACTGACACTCTGCACAGGGATCGCAGACAGAAGAAAGGAAGGGAGTAATTGGGGATGGTCATCGGGGTGCGAGTGGGGGGTCGGGGTCAAGATCGGTGCATGCACAGTAGCCCCGCACGGTCAGCTACTCCGATTGCTGGCCTGCTCAATCACTGGCCAAAATAGCAATCCCTCCATTGCTGCCCCTCCGATGCCCCCCCCCCCCCCCCCCATACCCCTATCCCTGGCCTCCCAGACAGCTCCGGGCCAGCACTGATTTCCCCTTCAGCCTGCCTTGATCTCCCTGACGCCTCCCCACCCCCACCCCGGCAGTCCCGAACCCCCCCACCCCTCTTTTTGTCCAGAACCAACTGTGATTTTATCCAAGCTGTTCAGCTTGGTGCAGCTGCAACACAGAGGCCCCCTCAGCGCTATGCTGCCAGCTTCCCCAGTGGGAATAGGCCCCGTCCCTGGATTTTCAGCGTGAATCTCTCTGAGGCACTCTGCATTGCTCAGAGTGTGGGAGATTCATTTTGAAAATCCCGCTAAAAAAAGAACCAATGGGAGTTAATCCAGTTTTTATGCAAATTCGGAATCTTTTTGGGAGAATTGCCCCCATTGCGTTTTTGTGGAAAAGACATACCTGGGAAATATTCTACACTGTCAGGTAGATGTCTGTGTTGCAGCTGTACTAAGCTGAACAGCTTGGCTAAAAGCATAGTTGGTTCTGGACACACATTTTAGCACTGTAACGGGCATATTATAGGTACTGCTGCATATAGCATGCTCCGTTACCTCACAATATCATGCAAGAAATCGCAGGGGAAGGCCAAGATGCATTATCCATGCAGCACTTCTGGCCAAAGGTGATTGCAAACACATCAGCCTTATCTTTTGCACTTTTGCTGAGCTCTTCATCATTAAGATGGGATGTCACCCATCCTCCTCCTCGAGTTAGTTATTAAATTATCCATCACCTTAAACAGGAGTTAGAGCATCTGGTAGAAATGGCTGAGGGACTTCACTGGTGCATTCTGGGAGAAGCCAGGCCAGCAACATCTACCAAGAAGTGGGAAGCCAAAAGATCTGGTGTCAAGGAGCGGTAAGCCCCAAACACTGCATTAGCGTTTCCCTCCCTCCCTCCTCCTCTGACCAAAATAAAAAGGCCAATATGAGAAGGTAAAAATGAAGATAAGAGTTTTATAAATTTTCTCAAATATTCAGATTGGTGCTCGAAATGTCGGTCAGTGGGGTTAAGTGCTGCATGTGGGAGGTCCGTGATGCTTCCAGCGTCTCGGACAACTACGTCTGCAGCAAGTGCACCCAATTGTAGCTCCTTACAGACTGTATGGATAGGTTGGAGCAGCAATTGGATGTACTTAGGAGCATGAAGGTGGTGGAAAGCATCATAAATAGAAGCTTTAGAGATGTGGTCACACCCAAAGTGCAGGCAGATAGATGGGTGACTGCTAGAAGGGGCAAGCAGTCAGTGCAGGAATCCCCTGTGGTCATCCCCCTCTCTAACAAGTAAACCATTTTGGATACTGTTGGGGGAGATGGCCTATCAGAGGATAACAGCAGCAGCAGTGGCACCATGGCTGGCTCTGTTGTTAAACAGGGAGGGACAAAGAGGACTAGTGCAATAGTTATAGGGGACTCTATAGTTAGGGGTGCAGATAGGCCCTTCTGTGGACGTGAAAGAGACTCCAGGATGGTATGTTGCCTCCCTGGTGCCAGGGTCCAGGATGTCTCTGAATGGACAGAAAGCATTCTGAAGGGAGAGGGTGAACAGCCAGAGGTTGTGGTACATATTGGTACTAACGACATAGGTAGGAGGAATGATGAAGTCCTGCAGCAGCAGTTTAGGGAGTTAGGTAGAAAGTTAAAAAGCAGGACCTCTCGGGTTATAATCTCAGGATTACTCCCTGTGCCACATGCTAGTGAGGCTAGGAATAGGAAGATAGTGCAGCTCAACACGTGGCTAAACAGCTGGTGTAGGGAGGAGGGTTTCAGATATCTGGACCATTGGGGTCTCTTCCGGGACAGGTGGGACCTGTACAAGAAGGACAGGTTGCATCTAAACTGGAAGGGCATAAATATTCTGGCTGGGAGGTTTGCTAGTGTCACACGGAAGGATTTAAACTAGTTTGGCAGAGGGGTGGGAACCAAAGCAAAGGTGAATTAGCTGAAGAGGAACCAGAGAGTAGGGCCAGTAAGACACAGAAGCAGCAGGCAGGGTGGGGTTGCTAATCAAAGAGGGTCTGGTGGACTGAAGTGCATTCGTTTCAATGCGAGAAGTGTAACAGGTAAGGCAGAACTTAAGAGCTTGAATTAGTACTAGGAACTATGATGTTGTTGCCATTACAGAGACTTGGTTAAGGGAAGGACAGGATTGACAGCTTAACATTCCAGGATACAGATGTTTCAGGCCGGTTAGAGGGGGATGTAAAAGGGATGGGGGAGTTGCACTACTGATTAAGGAAAATATCACAGCTGTACTGCGGGAGGACACCTTGGAGGGCTCATACATCGAGGCAATATGGGTAGAGCTCAGGAATAGGAAGTGTGTAGTCACAATGTTGGGGGGTTACTATAGGCCACCCAACTGCCTGCGGGAGATATGTAGGCAGATTTTGGCAAGGTGTAAAAGTAACAGGGTTGTTGTGGTGGGAGATTTTAACTTCCCCTATATTGACTGGGACTCACTTAGTGCTAGGGGAATGGATGGGGCAGAGTTTGTAAGGAGCATCCAGGAGGGCTTCTTGAAACAGTATGTAGATAGTCCAACTAGAGAAGGGGCCATACTGGACCTGGTATTGGGGAATGAGCCTGGCCAGGTGGTTGATGTTTCAGTAGGAGAGCAGTTCGGGAACAGTGACCACAATTCAGTAAGCTTTCAGGTACTGATGGATAAAGAGAAGTATAGTCCTCAAGTTAAGGTGCTAAATTGGGGGAAGGCTAATTACAACAATATTAGGCAGGAACTGAATAATGTAGATTGGGGGCAGATGTCTGAGGGCAAATCAACATCTGGCATGTGGGAGGCTTTCAAGTGTAAGTTGATAGGGATTCAGGACCGGCACATTCCTGTAAGGATGAAGGATAAGTATGGCAAGTTTTGGGAACCTTGGATAACGAGAGATATTGTGAGTCGAGTCAAAGAGAAAAAGGAAGCATTTGTCAAAGCTAGGAGGCTGGGAATACACAAAGCAAGTGTGGAATACAAGGAAAGTAGAAAGAAACTTAAGCAAGGAGTAAGGAGAGCTAAAAGGGATCACGAAAAAGCATTGGCCAGCAGGATTAAGGAAAATTCCAAGGCTTTTTATACATATATAAAGAGCAAAAGGGTAGCCAGGGAGGGTTGGCCCACTCAAGGACAAGGGAGGGAATCTATGCATGGTATTAAATGAGTTCTTTGCATCAATATTCACCAAAGAGAAGGACTTGGTGGATGATGAGTCTGGGAAATGGTATGTAGATAGTTTGAGTCATGTTGAGATCAACAAGGTGGTATTGGGGTTCTTGAGAAACATTAAGGTAGACAAGTCCCCAGGGCCTGATGGGATATACCCCAGAATACTGAGAGAGGCAAGGGAGGAAATTGCTGGGGTCTTGAAAGAAATCTTTGTATCCTCACTGGCTACAGTGGAGGTCCCAGAGGATTGGAGAATAGCCAATGTTGTTCCTTTGTTTAAGAAGGGTAGCAAGAATAATCCCGGTAATTACGGGCCGGTGAGCCTTACATCAGTGGTGGGGAAATTATTGGAGAGGATTCTTCGAGACAGGATTTATTCCCACTTGGAAATAAGAGGATGTATTAGTGAGAGGCAACATGGTTTTGTGAAGGGGAGGTCATGTCCCACGAACTTGATCGAGTTTTTCGAGGAAGTGACGAAGATGATTGATGAGGGTAGGGCAGTGGATGTTGTCTACATGGACTTCAGTAAGGCCTTTGACAAGGTCCCTCATGACAGACTGGTGCAGAAGGTGAAGTCGCATGGGATCAGAGGTGAGCTGGCAAGGTGGATACAAAACTGGCTCGGTCAAAGAAGACAGTGGGTAGCAGTGGAAGGGTGCGTTTCCAAATGGAGGGCTGTGACAAGTGACATTCCTCAGGGATCAGTGCTGGGACCTTTGCTGTTTGTAATATATATAAATGATTTGGAGGAAAATGTAACTGGTTTGATTAGTAAGTTTGCGGACAACACAAAGGTTGGTGGATTTGCGGATAGCGATGAGGACCTTCAGAGGATATAGCAGGATGTACATCAGTTGGAGACTTAGACGGAGAGATGGCAGATGGAGTTTAATCCAAACAAATGTGAGGTAATGCATTTTGTTTAATACAGATAAGAAATATACAATAAATGGCAGAACCCTTAAGAGTATTGATAGGCAGAGGGATCTGGGTATACAGGTACACAGGTTGCTGAAAGTGGCAATGCAGGTGGAGAAGGTAGTCAAGAAGGCATTTGGCATGCTTGCCTTCATTGGCCGGGACATTGAGTTTAAAAATTGGCAAGTCATGTTGCAGCTTTATAAAACCTTAGTTAGGCCGCACCTGGAATATAGTGTTCAATTCTGGTTGCCACACTACCAGAAGGATGTGGAGGCTTTGGAGAGGGTACAGAAAAGATTTACCAGGATGGTACCAAGATGCCTGGTCTGGGGGGCATTAGCTATGAGGAGAGGTTGGAGAAACTTGGTTTGTTCTCACTGGAACGACGGAGGTGGAGAGGTGACCTGATAGAAGTCTACAAGATTATGAGAGGCACGGACAGAGTGGATAGTCAGAAGCTTTTTCCCAGGGTGGAAGAGTCAATTACTAGGGGGCACAGGTTTAAGGTGCAAGGGGCAAGGTTTAAAGGAGATGTACAAGGCAGATTTTTTACACAGAGGGTGGTGGCTGCCTGGAACTCGTTGCCGGGAGAGGTAGTGGAAGCGGACACGGTAGTGACTTTTAAGGAGCATTTTGACAAATACATGAATAGGATGGGAATAGAGGGATATGGTCCCCGGAAGGGTAGGGGTTTTAGTTAAATCGGGCAGCATGGTCGGTGCAGGCTTGGAGGGCCGAAGGGCCTATTCCTGTGTTGTAATTTTCTTTGTTCTTTTCTTTGTTCTTTCCTGACTGCATGTGCTATAGTATTTGATATGATCTATGGTTCCTGGGATTGCTTAGCTTTGTCTATAGCATCCTGCTTCCACAGTTCAGCATATATGCAATTCTGTATTGTAGTTTCACTAGATTGATACCTCAATTTTTAGGTACGCCTGGTGCTGCTCCTGGCAGGCATTCCACCACTTTTTACTAACCAAGATTCAATGAACAGGATAAGGGATATGCGGAGCCGTAAGGTTATAGATTGTGGCTGAACACAATTCTTTTGCTGATGATTGCTCGCAGCACCTCACGATGCCCAGTTTGGAGCTGCTAGATCTGTTATTAATCTATCTCATTTTGCACAGTAGTACTGCCACACCATGACGGAAGATGTTTTAAGTGTGAAGACTGCAATTAACCTCTGCAAGAATTGAGCTTTGGTCACGCTTACATATACTGTAATGGACAAATACATCTGTGGCAGTTAGGCTGGTGAGGATAAGGTCAAGTAGGTTTTTTCTTATGCTTGTTCTCTCACTATGCACTACAAGCATTGCCATTGCTGAATCTCGCCCATTGATGAGAAACTTACAGGACCAGTGATAGAAATACTGTGGCTACAAGGGCAGGTCAGAGGCTGGAGATTCTGCCACAAGTAACTCATCTCCTGACTCCCCAAAGTCTGTCCACCATCTAAAAGGCACAAGTCAGGAGTGTGATGGAATACTCTTTACTTGCCTGGATGAGGTGCAGCTCCAACAACACTCAAGAGGCTCAACACAATCCATGATAAAGCATCTCGCTTGATCGGTACCCTATCCATTGCCTTAAACATTCAGTCCCTCTACCAGCAATGCATGATGGCAGCCATGTGTGCCATCTACAAGGTGCTCTTCAGAAACTCATTAAGACTCCTTCAACAGCACCTCTCAAATCCATTGTCTCTACAACCTAGAAGGGCAAGGGCACCTGCAAGTTCTCCTCCAAGCCACACACCATTTTGACTTGGAACTACATTGTCATTTCTTCAATGTCACCGGGTCAAAATCCTGGAACTCCCTTCTTATCAGCAGTGTACATGTACCCATACCAGATTGACTGCAGCAAATGAAGAAGGCAGCTCACCACCTCCTTCTCAAAGCAATTAGGGATGAGCAACAGATGCTGACCTTGCCAGGGATGCTCCCATCCAGTGAAAGAGTAAAAAAAGATGCCCAGCCTTGCAGCTATGTCCTCCAGGACTTGGGCAGCTTTGTCAATAATGATACCAATGAGTCACTCATAATTTATGGACATTGAAGTTCCCCACCCAGAGTACATTCTGTTCTCTTGCTCCCCACAGTGTTTCTTCCAAGTGGTGCTCAACAAAGAACAGTACTGATTCTTCAACTGAGAGAGAGCAGTAGCTGGTAATCAGCAGGTTTGCTTGCTCATGTTTCACCTGATGCCATGAGGTTCAGAATCAATGTTGAGGATTACCAAGCTCACTGCCTCTCAATTGTATAACACTGTGCCATCAGCCTTGGCAGGTGTATCCTGTCAATAAGCTAGGACATAACCTGGAATGTGATAGAGGAGTCTAAGATGTTGGCTGAAAAGTATACTCTGTGAATGTAACCTTGTCATGTTGTTGCTGGACTAGTCTATGGGGAAGCTCTTCTAATTTCAGTACAATTGCAAGTTTGACTGGACTGCATTTGCCTCTGTCAAGTCTGTAGCCTATTTCTATGTCACTGGTGCAAGACCCATCCCATTTTATTATTCAGATATTGCTGATTATCTCATTAAAACACTTGACAATGAACACCACATTTAGTATCATAGAAATCATAGAAACCCTACAGTGCAGAAGGAGGCCATTCGGCCCATCGAGTCTACACCGACCACAATCCCACCCAGGCCATACCCCCACATATTTACCCGCTAATCCCTCTAACCTACACATCCCAGGACTCGAAGGGGCAATTTCTAACCTGGTCAATCAACCTAACCCGCACATCTATGGACTGTGGGAGGAAACCGGAGCACCCGGAGGAAACCCACGCAGACACGAGGAGAATGTGCAAACTCCACACAGACAGTGACCCGAGCCGGGAATCGAACCCGGGACCCTGGAGCTGTGAAGCAGCAGTGTTAACCACTGTGCTACCGTGCCGCCCTACCACTGTGCTACCGTGCCGCCCTACCACTGTGCTACCGTGTCGCCTGGCTCCCACCCTGTTCAACCTGTAGTATTTTACTTTGTCAATGCAGTTTGTGCAACCTGTTGACTTTCTGTTTGTTAGACCATTTCAGAGGACAAGTATTTGACAATCATATCACTGTGATTTGGAGTCACGCACAGGTCAGACCAGGTAAGGAGGGCAGCTGTCCTTTAAAAGTGAACCAGATGGGCTTTTGTGACAATGTGGCAGTTACATCCAATTAGATTTAGTCCTACCACCACTGAGTCTGAAGGCGGACCTAGAAGAAGTTGGGATTCTGGCACTGGAAGGATGCGGTTACCTGAACCCGATTTTGTGACAGCAAGTTCATGACTATGGGGTGATGTGGGCTTATTACTGGATGATTTGGCAGGAGTGGCTCTAATGTCAGGAAGCCCACATCAGGAGATCCCCAGGAGAAGGGACGGCATAATTAAAAGACAGAAAGTCCTTTGTAAAAGTTGCAATTCTGCATGCAGGCTTTCTGAGGGATAATTGCAATTTAGTGGCCAGCTCCGTGTTATCTGTGCACATTGTACCAAAAACCCTCCATAGGTCCAAGTAAAAGAAATCTCCACCTTCGTAAAAGTTCAGACAATGCCGTCAATGGCCTCAACTGTATTCAGAGATGTCACAATCCACCAGTCCCATGTTCCAGCGAGAGTTTGCTGCCTGCCCTCCACCAGGCCATTTGGGAATGCAGAGAGTTTCTTGCCAGAATTCTACCGTCCCGCCCACCACGGGAATCAGAGCAGGTGAGGGGCAAACAATGGGAAGGTCCGTTGACCTTGGGTGGGATTTTCCGGTCTCGAGACAAGTGAGGTCTTAAAATCCTGCCCTCTAGTTCCAGATGATGGTTGCAAAAGGCCATCATGAGTGACCAAGGCAGCCTGGATGGAAATCGCCATGGCTGCAAGAGGCTGAGGGATCGATCCAAGGGACAGAGTTTAATGCTGATAAGGAATGAATGACTCCACACTGCAAGGGTGAGTTTGAATGTCATATGATCAAGAGTGGATGAAAGGTTGATGGAAAAAGTAGGGGCACAAATGGTTAAAAGCAAGGATGGGTGTTGATAAGTAAAGTGTTCTCACTCCCCAGCTTGCATAGTTGCATGTAAATACATCAACAGAATCTGCATATGCCTCTGTGCCTTACCTAGATTTAATAAGAGTGTGAGGATTAGAAGAGCAACTTGACACCTCTTGGGACTTGGGGGAATTTGAGCAATAAGTAGCAATCCTCAGCATACCTGTGACCTCACTTTCTTGCCCTCGATCCCTCAGCCTCTTGCATCCGTGGCGATAAAAATAATTACTGGTGTGATGATAAGAAGGGCCACGACCATTTATGGGCATAGCTGGTTGCCACAATAGCCAGAGGTGATGAGTAATCGTAATTCTTCCTCATTTTCCATGCCTGTCAATGCAAACTCAGTGATTGATATGGACTGACCACTCTGCTTCCCTGCCAGCTCGAGGGTTTCCAGCACTACCTCTGTCAGTGGTCAAATCTCTGGCACTTCATCCAGAGTCTTGGACCTGCCAGAGATTTGACCGCTGACAGAGGTAGTGCTGGAAACCCTCGAGCTGGCAGGGGAGCAGGGTGGTCAGTCCATATCAGTCACTGAGTTTGCATTGACAGGCATGGAAAATGAGGAAGAATTACGATTACTCATCACCTCTGGCTATTGTGGCAACCAGCTACGCCCATAAATGGTCGTGGCCCTTCTTATCATCACACCAGTAATTATTTTTATGCTTTACTTGCAGGGTGTGCTGTCACAGAGTTGTGACCAGTTCACGTGCTCAGGTGTCTCTGAGGGCGCAGTGTCACACCTCTCATCTGCAACCAGCATGAGTAGGGTATTATTGCATACTGACTTGAGCACCGCACAGTCACACAGATGCAGGTAAGGGATGTAATGGCAGATGAGGCCACTGAGAGTCAGAGAACAGTTGGAGGGCAGCCGCCGCTACACCCTCGACTGATGAAGGGATTCTGACGAAGTCACACTCAACCTCCTGTTGGAGTTGCAGAGACAAATGGGAGGATCTGGTTGAGCTGCCTGATGTTTTGTGCAGACATGCACAGGTGATGGAGGAGTCTATCCAAGGCATGACCTATGCCATGTCTCAGCTAGGGGAACACATTGTTTCTCCCATGGGAAGGGTGAGAACTGACATGAAGAGGCAGGCACTACACTGCAGATACCTGGTGTCAAAGCAACATTGCAAACCATTGCTGGTGCCATGAGCTCACTACAGCAGTGAACCAGCGAGAGATTGGCAATACCCCAGAGACATCTCCAGATGCAGCTCAGTCAACTGGAAGCAAAGCAGTGCATGTTGTACAAAGAGACTGGGGGAGCTGTAGCCTGACACACTTGAGGTTGCTTCTCAAGGCATTCTGAGTATTGTCTAAACTCCAATGGTAGTGGTCACAGGACAGCCTTCTGCACTGGTGCAGCAGGAGTCTGCCGGGCAGAGAGGAGCAGCTTGAAGTTAAGCCATCACAGATGTTGAGGATGTACCTTCCACCCTACATCAAAGTGTTTCAAAAAGTTCATTTTCTCACATTAAGGTAGCACTGGTGTTTATTTAATTATGTTAGAAAGAAGTGTTACTGTCACATTAAAATGTGTTTTATGAGGCTTCATGCTGTTTCCCCTTCAAAAATGTAAATGCATTTTATTTTGTGTTTAAGGGGCACTCGCAGCTTGCTCACAGATTGAGATGTAGTACTCTGTGTGATGACAGAGGAAGCGTGATGTGAGAGCTTCATTGCAACAATATGTACCATCAATGGAAAAAGAGTAAGGCTGTTGATTGCATGTCACTTAATGGTGACCAGGCAGTTGGAAGTGAGTCAGAATGAGGTGGTTCCTTGATTTGTGGTCAATTTCTATGGCGATCCCCTTCTATTTCACTCTCGAATTGCCCATACTCATCAGATAAAGCCTACTGCCTCCTCTTCTTCCGCTGATATTGTCACCTTTCTGTTACTTAAGGCACAAGAGACTCATGTCGGTTTCATAATCTAAATTGGATGCAAGTGCTCTATTTTGAGATATGAATATGAGGTTCCCCCTGCACATTTCCCAATTGCTAAACTTCCCACTGCTGACATAATTGGGAGCCATTTTCCCTCCACTGGGGATGCAGGGCCACCTGTGCAGCTATCCTAGCTCACCTGCGACCTTCAGCACGCTCCACAAACTCCATCTCATGGTTACCTTTACAGATGAAGCTGTATTGTACAACCAAACACCAACTATACCTGTAATCACATGTCCCTCAGTGACAAAGTTTTAAACATCTTATCTTGGCTTTCATCTGTCTTCATTCTGAGGGTTGGCCACATTATGAACAATTTTTCTCTACTGGTTTCTATTCCCTACTGCCCACAATGCCTGTCCCATTGATAGGCCAGTCCACATTCTGATATTATCTATACATTCCACCTCGGGCCTTTTTTATGCATATTTTCCAAGTGTTTTGTCTTGCATTGTCTCTTTTTTTCAAACACCCCCTCCTGTTTGTCCAAAATACGTGAGCTTCCTTGATATCACTTCCTCAAACAAGTTCCTCATTAACACCAGCTTTCTCGAGCACCAACACATTTGTCCACTTGGATCTCCGAGACACATCTAATGTCCGTCTGAATATTTCTGTTTCAAATGCTCTGATGTGAACCTCTTCACTCTTCTTGATGGTCCAACCTTTCACAGCCATACATTGTGACATCGTCATATAAATATCTACCAATGATAAATCAGACCATGTCACTGTCACATTGCTAACAATACTTTCAAGAATGTGCAGTAACCCCAAAACAATCACATTAAGTAACAGAACAAAACATAAGCCGTATGAATAGCAGTGCAGCGAGATGGTGTTGTGTAAAACTGATTAAGTGAGAAATACACAAACATATATTGTGGCAATTTACTGTAACTTGCAAAATTTTACTAATCACTCATGGGTTGAATTAAAATGCGCAACTGCTTCAACTATTAGCAAAAGCAGAAGCCTGACACCATCCAGGAAAAGCAGCCCACTTAATTGGCACCCCACCCACCACCTTCAACATTCACTCCCTCCATCACTAGCACACAGTGGCAGCAGAGTGTACCATTTACAAGGTGCGTTGCAGCAAATCACCAAGATTCCTTCGACGGGACATTCCAAATCTGAGGCCTCTACTACCTAGAAGGACAAGAACAGCAGATGTATGGTACACCAACACCTGCACGTTCCTGTCCGAGCCACACACCATCCTGACTTGAAACTGTATCGCTGTTCCTTCACTCTTGCTGGGTAAAAATCTCCCTTCCTATCAGCATAGTGGGTGTACCGGCAGCACATGGATTGCAGCAATTCAAGAAGGCAACTCACCACTACCTTCTCAAGAGCAATTGAAGTAGTCCATGTCTAAATGCAGTAAGACCCGGACAATATCCAGGTGTGGGCTGACAAGTAGCAAATAACAATTCACGCCGACAAGTGCCAGGCAATGGCTATCTCCAACAACAGAGAATCTAACCATCACCCCTTGTCATTCAGTACCACACATGATTACCAGAGCATAATTTCACTTTCTGTTTGAGCATCTTGCTTCTAACAAAATGAATTTATAGGTACAAAAACAAATATGCAAAGTGGAATTTGTAAATCTAATAAACAGCAGTGCATTCAGTCACACTACAAAGTCCCTGCTTAAGATCCCTCACAGCCCTTGCTTTCATTATAATTCAGAGTTGCTTGTGTTTCTCTTCCCAATGCTATTAATACTCTTCCTGGGGTTGCTGTTACCAACTCCATAGCATATACATGTCTAATCTGTAGCAACGGGAAAATATACCAGTACCTGGTTTTGGTGATCTTCTAGCTCAAATGATATATCAATGTCAATAAGACATTACAAAATTACTGGAGATTACAATCAAATGTTAAAAGGTGGTAAATTATTGTAAAGCATTTAAACAAGAAATATATGATTGCAATGAAATCCCTTCTGCAAAGGAATTTTATTGGAAAGCTATAGGCCGGGATTCTCCCAAAAGAATTCTAAGTGCCAAATTCACATTAAAATGGGGGTAACTCCCACTGGTATTTTCAGCAGTATTTTCAAAATGAATCTCCCACACTATGCATCACAAAGTGTCTCAGGGAGATTCACATTGAAAATCAGTGGGCGGGGCCTATTCCCGCTGAGCATGCGCCAATCTGTCATAGCGGAGCCTCCTGATCGCTGGCCAATTCTGCAGTCCCGGATCGCCACCCATGCAAGTCCTCCAGCCGCCAATCACTGGCCTCTCGGACGTCTCTGGGCTAGCCCCAACCCCCCACTCCCCCCCACGCCCTAGCCCATCCCGATCTCCCCGATTCCACCTCCCCCTCCCCCCAGAAGGCAGACCCTGCACCCCAGCAGACCCCCTGCCCCGGCAGACTACCCCACCCCCCAACCTGCTCTGATCACTGGCCTCCCTCCAGTCCCATCCGGATCCCAATGCGGAGTGGCAGCAGGAACCGCCACCCCCATCGATCACCCCTAAGCCCATCCCCTTGGCACGGCCCAATGCCTGTTTTTCGGCTCTTGCAATCTTACCGGCGCTGTCTTGCTGGCGAAATCGGCTTCATGCCCAATATTATTGCATAATTCGAATATCATTAGTGAGTGCCGGAAACTATAGTCCAGGCTTACTTGGCCTTACCTGCTCCACCGGTGAGGATCACATATTTTGGACTTGACCAGTGGGAATAGAGGCCATTAAATGTGTGGTCGGGGGCAGGACTGGGCAATGCCCATGGGACAATGCTACCCTGGCACTGCCCAACAGGCAGCTTTGCACTGCCCACTAGAGTGGGACCTGAAGGGCATGGACTGTATGGGTGTGGTCTGAGGGGGCAGGGCCATGGGGGAGGGAAGGGGGAACTCTCGAGAGGGAGAAGTCTCACAACACCAGGTTAAAGTCCAACAGGTTTATCTGGTAGCACGAACTTTCGGAGCACCACTCCTTCCTCAGGTGTGTGCTGACACACCTGAGGAAAAAACAGCACTCATAAAGCTCGTGCTACCAAATAAACCTGTTGGACTTTAACCTGGTGTTGTGAGACTTCTTACTGTGCCAACCCCAGTCCAATGTCGGTATCTCCACATCTTCAGAGGGAGGTGAGGGCTGATTGGCCAGGCCAGTGATCGGGGTGGGGTGGGGGGGAACAGCCAATGTCTCTGGCATGGCGATTGGTGGGGATGGGAGCAGGGTGATGTCTGTGATGGGGAGGGGATGGGGGGGACAATGTCCAGGGTGACATTTTCAGTGAGGGCAGATGAGGGGGGAGGGGAGGGGGTGATGTTTGGGTAGTGATCAGCAGGGAGCCCAGCACAGGGAGCAATCGGAGGTGGGTCTTGATGTCCGTGGGAGGGGGGGAAGGGTTGCTGGGAAGGAGTGACTATAGATCTCCGTACACTATGTTTACTGGGAGATTAGGGTGCCTGCGCAATAGCACTCCTGGAGCTCAGCAGCTGGCTTCCCAGCAAAATTAGGCTCTTCCCATTCCCCCTGCTGGCAAGAATTGCATTGCTTTTTTTTTGGCGAAGTGTCATAAGATTGGATTTTTCAACTCGCTGAAAAAACAAGTCTGAAACTCTTCTGTTTCTCACTTGTTTAGCAGTTAGAATTTTTTTGATAAGATTGCCCCCATAATTTCCTTACTATTAATGTATTCAAGAGTTCTAGGTTAATAATCCAGAGAATATGAGTTCAAATCCCATCATGGCAGTTTCTCAATCAGAATTTAGTTTTGATAAAATTTGGGAAATAAAAAGCTGGTATAAGTTATAATCAATGGATGTCATAACTCAATAAATTCATTCATACCCTTTTGGGAAACAAATCTGCTGTCTTTACCCAGTCTGGCCTATGTGTGACTCCAGTTCCAGAGCAACATTGTTGACTAGGCTGAAGTAACCTAGTAAGCCACTCAGGTGTATGAAACCGCAAGTGGCAGTGCAAGAAGATGGCCCATCACCACCTTCTTCAGGGCATCCAGGAATGCACAACAAATTCTGGCTTTGCTAATGATCCCCACATTCTGAGAATGAATAAAATATGCTTTCACACTTCCTTGAGCTAGAGCGAGCACAAAATTTCACAGATATTTACAGCAACAGCTACTGGCTACCACTTTGGAAAGCTGGAATATATTAATAGTGAAGTAAGCCAAGTATTGAGGCAACAGAAAAGCAAGCTTTGGGGGGGAGGGGGGGGGAGCTGCATTACTAATGATTCTTCGTACTGCGGGAAACAGTTTGAGTGTGCCACTTGCTTCCAGAGTGACCACACATACTGTCTGTGTTCCACACAATTCTCAAATCATGGAAAAAGTTGGGTGTTGTGCATATGTATTTTAAAATAATTATGGAGCTGACAAAATAATGTTGGTTATCAAAAAGACTGTGAACACTTTAAATGTCAATTTTGTTGATGTTTGCTTGATTCTTGTTCCAATTGAATTGCAAATGATAGATCAAAATTGAATGAAACTATCTTCTTGAAGTGCTCTCAAATCCAAAGCTAAAACCCAAACTCACCTTTTTGGGAGTCATAAGGGCTGACTTTAAAAATGTTCACCACCAGCAGTGGGAATACCCAGTCAGACGCACATTGCAGGAAATCTCAGGTGTGCTTCCCTAACTTTCTAGACATTAATAATAATGGAAAGAAAATTGAGACGCACAACTGCGATTTCCTGTTATCAGTGCCTTGTGGGTGACACCATCACCATCCCCAACCCCATCTCCACCCCACTGCCCCACACCCCCTTTAGGTTACATTTGTAAATAAGACATTGCATTGTGTATTTTGCACTGCTGTGAAGAGAAAACAGCAAAGATAGATCATGGTTTTAAGGTCCCGCCGGCCTGGTGAGATATTATAGTCCCCCATAAGTAAATGGCAATTTAAATAACCCGCCTCATCTGCCTCAGGGTGATACACCATGGTGGAGCTGTAAAATCCTTACCATGCTGTATTACTACCTTTTAAATGTAAAGGGCAGCATCCTGCTCTCAGAAAGTAGTAAAGGGTTGATAAAGTTAACCCCTCAAACTCCCTCAACTATTAATTATTACATCACATTCATGTCAAGAATAGATTGAATCCCAAAGCGTTGCTAAATCCTAGTAAAAAATAGCTAAGAATGAAATGACCAATTCTCATTCTGGAGAAGTCAATTAAGTTTCAGTAGTTTTGTTTATGTTTTAGGCTGTGTTTTTGAATAGATCACTATAAAGTTACAAATACAAAACTTAGAAGTTTGTTATGTTTTGTTACGGTCTGTTTCATTTAAGCTAAAATGGAAGGGAGACCCTGCTCTGAATTCTACTTGGCAACAAACCTGGGTGGCATGGTTGCTATGGAGAGAGTGAGATTGATTTACTGGGAAGGATGTTCACACCTGTAGATAATAACAACGGTACCTGTAGTGACTCTGGATTTAATGTTGGTCTCCAAGTTGCACAGGGAAATGGTAGGAATGTCAGGTTTTTTAATGGCTATACTTTAATCTATCTCTTTACAGTAAAATCCTAATGAGTCGAATCTTTGGGGCTCCACCCACAAATATGTATTAAGCAGTGCTTTGTGATAACCATGAAGACCCTTTTCTCACGTTATTGAATCTCTATGTAACCCAAGATGCCAACAAATGCAAAACAACAGATTCAAATGCCAAATGAAAACACAGTAAAGCAGGAAATGTGTGAAAATGTCTTTATTCAGTCTGTTCACACCTTACAATGGCCTGACCTTGTAAAAGGTTGGAGCTTTCCATTGAAAAATGTTGAGAAAAACTCAGTAATCTTTTTCTGCTTAGCATGCTGTCTTCAGACCTGCTCGATACAGTCTGCCATGTCATCAATGCAGACAAACATATATTCAGTGTTTTTGTGTTCCACTTCAAAATCCCGGAGCATCTCTACAGCCTTTGTGGCATTGGCTAGGGAGACAGGCAGGCATTCATTGGACTCTTTATTGTCATTGGCCTCCTTGGTTGAAGTCTATGGCATCGTCCACTTCTGCTTAACTTTTCATCATTGTGTCTGCTGGAATTTCCATGCCAGCCATCGCAGGTGAGCAAAAATTGTCCCATCATCAGTTTGATTGGCCTCACCGTACTCCTCCTGACTCTCAATGTCTTGTGCAGTCCTAACTTGTTTGAACCCAGTGAGGTGGAAGTAGTTGGCAATTGTGGCTTCCATGTTCTTCTTCATGAACATGGCCTCTACAACGGTTGGATTGTACCCTTGCTTCTTATCGGTGACTTCAATAACAGGAGAGATCAACTGCTATCAGCAGTAGGCTTTCAGGTTCCAAATCACCCCTGACCATTGGATGGAACTTGGCTGTTGTGTTGGGAGGCATGAACATCACCTTGACTCTCTTGAGAATCCACGATGTCAGGGTACTTGTGGTAATTGTCTACAATGATAATAACCTTCCTTTTTTTCGTTGATATATTTTGTCCACTTTTTTGATCCATGCCTCAAAAATGCTGGAGATCATTCAGGCGGTTTTGTTACCCTCGTACTGCATGGGTAATGTCCTGACATTCACAAAGCAACATGGCTTCTTGGACTTCGCTATCACAAGAAGCTGCAATGGTTCAGTGCCATCCATGTTGGTGCAGACCATAGCAGTGACACATTCCTTGCTTTGCTTTCCACCATTACATGTTCCACCATTAAACATCAAATGGCAGTCTGGCAAAAGATAGTATGTCAGTCCAGTTTTATCTGCATTAACAATGTGTCGTGGTGCATATCAAAACATGGGCAGTACCATTTTGGAGCCAATCATCTGTCATTGCTGCTGTAACCACTGCACTTTCCCCGCTTACTGGGTAGAACAAGATGCAGTGCCTTGTCTTGAATCGGTTGCTGCAGGTTATTTGCCAGGGAGGTTCCCTTTCCTGCAACATTACACAGGCGGCACGGTAGCACAGTGGTTAGCACTGCTGCTTCACAGCTCCAGAGTCCCGGGTTCGATTCCCGGCTCGGGTCACTGTCTGTGTGGAGTTTGCACATTCTCCTCGTGTCTGCGTGGGTTTCCTCCGGGTGCTCCGGTTTCCTCCCACAGTCCAAAGATGTGCGGGTTAGGTTGATTGGCCAGGTTAAAAAAATTGCCCCTTAGAGTCCTGGGATGTGTAGGTTAGAGGGATTAGCGGGTAAAATATGTGGGGGTAGGGCCTGGGTGGGATTGTGGTCAGTGCAGACTCGATGGGCCGAATGGCCTCCTTCTGCACTGTAGGGTTTCTATGATTTCTATGAGAAGGTAATGTTTTCTGCTCAGGTTGTCTTGAACCACATCAGCAGAACTTCTTCAACATTGGAACAGGCAGCTGTTCTCCTCTTCTTCCTTGCTGGAGAGAATGCCTGCTTGTCAATCTGTTCCAAAATGTTCGCCTTGTGTTCCATAATGATATTGGGATCTCCCACCTCTAAACAACGTCAACTTTCCATTTTGTGCCACAGTTTTCTACTTCTTGTATCAACTTCCCTCTCTCTCCCATCAACAGCATTTATAACTGACTCACAGGTTTAGCCACACTTGCAGGTTTTATATGTCCTTTCATGATGTGAAGTTGCCGGTGTTGGACTGGGGTAGGCACAGCAAATAGTCTCACAACACCAGGTTAAAGTCCAACAGGTTTATTTGATAGCACGAGCTTTTGGAGCGCCGCTCACCTGATGCTACCAAATAAACCTGTTGGACTTTAACCTGGTGTTGTGAGACTACTTACTATGTCCTTTCACAGGGAGATCTCAATGTCAAATTATGGCTAGCCCAGAGCTCCATAATTTTGTGCTCTCCTGTGGTCTAACTCTGCGCAGATTGATTAGCAAAGTCATATGATAAGCTTAATCCAGATTTATCAGTGCAGCCTTTCAGTTTATCACAGGCATGTTTCTCTGGGATTTGCTATTCTGCCAGCAGGAATGGTTGATGACTTCAACATAACCAGACTTTTATGTCTTCCAAGTTTGACTCAATGTGATTTTACTGTAATTTTAAGATTGAATGGTGTTGGGTGTAAAGGAAAGCTAATTTCTACCTGGATACAAAGTCCATGTCATTCATGTTGCCATGGAGATGGGCTTTGAGAGAGGAAGAGTCCATTTCAAGTCATTGTGGTGTCAGTTTAGGGGATTTTACCTAAGATATCCCTGAACCTCACAGATAAGTCAATCTGCAAGAATCTGAGAGAGAAAGAGAGAGAGAGAGAAAGAGAGAGAGAGAGACAGGGAGAGGGAGTAAGCAGAAAGTGAAGCAGCGAATCCTGCAGCATAATGCAGAAAAAATGCAGCTCTTTTGATTGCCAGGCAAAATGTGGGCAGCAGCTCCCATGTAGATTGAACAGAAAGAGGTTGTGAGGATTGAAATGAGACAGGAGGATTCACCTAGCTTGGCTAGAGGAAAGAAATTCCAATTCATTCCTCGTTGTAACAGTTAGTTCAGGAATTAGATGATAGCCAACTGAAAAAGGAAAATGAAGCAAGCCATTGGAAACTGAAAATAGCTTTGGATTGGTTCCTGGAAAATAAAGTGTCTATTTAAGGGACAGAGTAAGGAATGGCTATGGAAGGGGATTTTCAGTCCTCGAAAAATTAAATGGTGGATCTTTTCTATAGTTTAGAATATAAGTTGATTACGGCATAATATTTATACAATGTTGCTTTTAGTTTGTTTATTACAGTAAACATCTTAAAACTTGAAATCTTGTCATATGATCCTTCCAGTCAGTCACTGGAAATTCAACTGTCTTTTTAAAAGTTATCAGTGTCTATGAGGATCATAACAATAGCTATTGCACTTTTTGATTACATTGTGCATTCTGATTATGTAGTACAAAGAACAAAGAATAATACAGCACAGGAACAGGCCCTTCGGCCCTCCAAGCCTGCGCCGCTCATGTGCCCAACAGGACCATTTGTTTGTATCCCTCTATTCCCAGTCTGTTCATGTGGCTATCTAGATAAGTCTTAAACGATCCCAGCGTGTCCGCCTCAATCACGTTGCTCGGCAGTGCATTCCAGGCCCCCACCACCCTCTGTGTAAAAGACGTCCTCCTGACATCTGTGTTGAACCTTGCCCCCTTCACCGTGAACACGTGACTCCTTGTGTTTGTCACCTCCCACCTGGGAAAAAGCTTCCCACTGTTCACTCTATCTATGCCCTTCATAATTTTATACACCTCTATTAGGTCGCCCCTCATCCTCCGTCTTTCCAGGGAGAACAACCCCAGTTTACCTAATCTCTCCTCATAGCTAAGACCCTCCATACCAGGCAATATCCTGGTAAACCTTCTCTATACGGTCTCCAAAGCCTCAATGTCCGTCTGGTATTGTGGCGACCAGAACTGGACGCAGTATTCCAAATGTGGCCTAACCATCGTTCTATACAGCTGCAACATCATATGCCAACTTTTATATTCTATGCCCTGTCCAATAAAGGCAAGCATGCCATATGCCTTCTTGACCACCCTCTCCACCTGTGCTGCCACCTTTAAGGATCTGTGGACTTGTACACCCAGGTCCCTGTGTCTGTCTATACTCCTGATGGTTCTGCCATTTATTGTATAGCTCCCCCTTACATTAGATCTACCAAAATGCATCACTTCGCATTTATCTGGATTAAATTCCATCTGCCATTTCTCCGCCCAATGTTCCAGCCTATCTATATCCTGCTGTATTCTCTGACAATGTTCATCACTATCTGCAACCCCAGCAATCTTTGTGTCGTCCGCAAGCTTACTGATCACACCAGCTACATCTTCCTCCAAATCATTTATATATATCACAAACAGCAGAGGTCCCAGTACAGAGCCCTGCGGAACAAACACCACTAGTCACAGACCTCCAACCGGAAAAAGACCCCTCCACTGCTACCCTCTGTCTTTATGGCTAGGATGTGGAGATGCCGGCGTTGGACTGGGGTGAACACAGTAAGAGTTTTAACAACACCAGGTTAAAGTCCAACAGGATTATTTGGTAGCAAATACCATTAGCTTTCGGAGCGCTGCTCCTTCGTCAGATGGAGTGGAAATGTGCTCTCAAACAGGGCATACAAAGACACAAAATCAAGTTACAGAATACTGATTAGAATGCGAATCCCTACAGCCAACCAGATCTTAAAGATACAGACAATGTGGGTGGAGGGAACATTAAACACAGGTTAAAGAGATGTGTATAGTCTCCAGACAGGACAGCTAGCAAGTCCAGGAGGCAAGCTGTGGGGGTTACTGATAATGTGACATAAATCCAACATCCCGGTTTAGGCCGTCCTCATGCGTGCGGAACTTGGCTATCAGTTTCTGCTCAGCGACTCTGCGCTGTCGTGTGCATTAATGCCGCTTTGGAGAACGCTTACCTGAAGGTCAGAGGCTGAATGCCCGTGACTGCTGAAGTGCTCCCCCACAGGAAGAGAACAGTCTTGCCTGGTGATTGTCGAGCGGTGTTCATTCATCCGTTGTCGTAGCGTCTGCATGGTTTCCCCAATGTACCATGCCTCGGGACATCCTTTCCTGCAGCGTATCAGGTAGACAACATTGGCCGAGTTGCAAGAGTAGGTACTGGGTACCTGGTAGACGGTGTTCTCACGTGAGATGATGGCATCCGTGTCGATGATCCGGCACGTCTTGCAGAGGTTGCTCTGGATTTATCTGGATTACAGTAAGAGTTTTAACAACACCAGGTTAAAGTCCAACAGGTTTATTTGGTAGCAAATACCATAAACTCTCGGAGCGCTGCTCCTTCGTCAGATGGAGTGGAAATGTGGAAATCTCTTTATCTGGATTAAACAGCAACCTCTGCAAGACGTGCCGGATCATCGACACGGATGCCATCATCTCACTTGAGAACACCATCTACCAGGTACATGGTACCTACTCTTGCAACTCGGCCAACGTTGTCTACCTGATACGCTGCAGGAAAGGATGTCCCGAGGCATGGTACATTGGGGAAACCATGCAGACGCTACGACAACGGGTGAATGAACACCGCTCGACAATCACCAGGCAAGACTGTTCTCTTCCTGTGGGGGAGCACTTCAGCAGTCACGGGCATTCAGCCTCTGACCTTCAGGTAAGCGTCTCCAAGGCGGCCTTCACGACACACGACAGCGCAGAGTCGCTGAGCAGAAACTGATCGCCAAGTTCCGCACACATGAGGACGGCTTAAACCGGGATGTTGGATTTATGTCACATTGTCAGTAACCCCCTGGACTTGCGGGCTGTCCTGTCTGGAGACAATACACATCTCTTTAACCTGTGCTTAATGCTCCCTCCACCCACATTGTCTGTATCTTTAAGATCTGGTTGGCTGTAGGGATTCGCATTCTAATCAGTATTCTGTAACTTGATTTTGTGTCTTTGTATGCCCTGTTTGAGAGCACATTTCCACTCCATCTGACGAAGGAGCAGCGCTCCGAAAGCTAATGGTATTTGCTACCAAATAAACCTGTTTGGACTTTAACCAGGTGTTGTTAAAACTCTTTCTATGGCTAAGCCAGTTCTCCACCCATCTAGCTAGCTCACCTTTTATCCCGTGAGATTTAACCTTTTGCACCAGCCTGCCATGAGGGACCTTGTCAAACGCTTTACTAAAATCCATATAGACGACATCCACGGCCCTTCCTTCGTCAATCATTTTTGTCACCTCCTCAAAAAACTCAACCAAATTTGTGAGGCATGACCTCCCTCGTACAAAACCATGCTGTCTATCGCGAATGAGATTATTCAGTTCTAAATGCGCATATATCCTATCTCTAAGAATCTTCTCCAACAACTTCCCTACCACGGACGTCAAGCTCACCGGCCTATAATTACCTGGGTTATCCTTGCTACCCTTCTTAAATAACAGGAACACATTTGCTATTCTCCAATCCTCTGGGACCTCACCTGAGTCCAGTGAAGAGACAAAGATTTCTGTTAGAGGCCCAGCAATTGCATCTCTCGCCTCCCTGAGGAGTCTAGGATAGATGCCATCCGGCCCTGGAGATTTGTCTGTCTTAACGTTTCCTAAAAAAACCTAACACTTCCTCCCTTGTAATTGAGATTTTTTCCAACGGTTCAACACATCTCTCTGAGACAGTGCCAGTCAACATGTCCCTCTCCTTTGTGAATACTGATGCAAAGTATTCATTTAGGATCTCACCTACTTCCTTTGGTTCTAAGCATAATTCCCCTCCTTTGTCCCTGAGAGGTCCTATTCTTTCCCTAACAAACCTCTTGTTCCTAATGTATGTATAAAATGCCTTAGGATTCTCCTTAATCCTGTCTGCCAAGGACATTTCGTGACCCCTTTTTGCCCTTCTAAGTCCCTGTTTGAGTTCTTTTCTACTTTCTCTGTATTCTTCCAGTGCTCCATCTGTTTTTAGCTGCCTGGACCTCATGTATGCCTCTTTTTTCTTTATGATTAGACCCACAATTTCACTGGTTATCCACGGCTCCCGAATCCTACCTTTCCTATCCTTCCTCTTTACAGGCACATGCCTTTCCTGCAGCCCTATCAACTGCTTCTTAAAAGACTCCCACATGCCAGATGTGGATTTACCCTCGAACAGCCTCTCCCGATCAACAGCCACCAAATCCTGCCTAATCCGACTGTAGTTAGCCTTCCCCCAATTCAGCACCTTACCCATAGGACAACACTCATCTTTTTCCATTACTATCCTAAAGTTTACAGAATTGTGGTCACTATTTGCCACATGTTCCCCCACTGAAACTTTGATGACCTGACCGGACTCATTCCCCAGTACTAGGTCCAGTATAGCTCCCTCTCTAGTTGGACTGTCAACATATTGTTCCAAAGAGCCTTCCTGTACGCATTTTATAAATTCTTCCCCGTCCAGGCCCCCAGCCCTAAGCGATTTCCAGTCTATGTGAGGGAAATTAAAGTCTCCCACTACAACAACCCTATTTTTTCTGCACCTGTCCAGAATCTCCTTACATATCTATTCCTCAACTTCCCGTGGGCTGTTGGGAGGCCTGTAGTATACCCCCAGAATAGTGACTGCGCCCTTCCTGTTTCTGAGTTCCACCCACAGTGACGCGTTACCTGACCCTTCCATATTGTCCACCCTCTGTACCGCTGTAATATGCACCCTAACCAGCATTGCTACTCCCCCACCTCTCCTCGCCCCTCCTCTGTGTCGCCTAAAACACTTGTACCCCGGAATATTCAGCTGCCAATCCTGTCCTTCTTTTAACCAAGTCTCCGTCACAGCAACCACATCCAAGTTCCGCGCAAGCATTAAGGCTCTAAGCTCGTCTGTCTTGCCCGTGACGCTCCTTGCATTGAAGCAGATGCACTCCAGACATCCAGGCCCACTGAGGTCATCCTCCCCCAGAATGCTCTTCCTCTTAGATAGCCTTGTCTTGGCCCCAACCTCGTCCCCAGCCTCTATGCTTATTGACCTATTGTTCTGATCCCCATCCCCCTGCCACATTTGTTTAAACCCACCCGAACCACACTAGCAAAACTCCCAGCTAGGACATTCGTACCCCTCCAGTTTAGGTGCAACCCGTCCTTCTTGTACAGGTGCCATCCTCTCTTGAAGACTTCCCAGTGATCTACGAATTCAAAACCCTCCCTCCTGCACCAGTCCTTTAGCCACGTGTTCAGCTGTACAATCTCCATGTTCCTAGCCTCACTAGCTTGTGGCACTGGGAGTAGTCCAGAGATCGCTACCCGAGAGGCCCTGCTTTTCAGCCTACTACCCAACTCCCTGAATTGCTCTCGCACGACCTCCTTGCTCTTTCTGCCTACGTCATTTGCACCAATGTGGACAATGACATCTGCCTGGTTACCTGTCTTTTTTAGGATGCATCCTAACCGCTCAGAAACATCCAGGACCCCGGCACCAGGGCGGCAGGCTACCATCCTGGAGTCTCGTTCACGCCCACAGAACCGCCTGTCTGTGCCTCTAACCATTTCATCCCTCACTACTATTGCTCTCCTGGTTCCCCTCTTTCCCTTCTGAGCCACAGAGCCCGATTACGTGCCAGTGACCTGGTCATTGTGGCTTACCTCTGGAGGGTCATCTGCCCCCACTGGTAAATGATGTATGTCATTTATCAATATTGGTTTACTTGTTCATGGGATGTAGGTGTTGTCAACAAGACCAGCATTGCTTGTTCTTTCCAAATTGTCCTTGGGAAGGTACTGGTGAGCTGACTTCTTGCATTGCTGCTGTCCTTGGATGTAGGTATACCCACATTGCTAGAATTTTCATCCAGCAAATGATGGAATAGTGATATATTTCTAAGTCAGGATAGTGAGTGGCTTGGGAGGAACCTGCAGGTGGATGGGGATCCAATGCACCTGTTGCTTTTGCCCTTCCAGATGGTAGAGATTGGAGTTGTCAAAGGAGCTTTGGTGAGTTGCTGCAGGGCATCTTGTAAACAGCATACATGGCTGCCAGGGTATGGCGAAGCAAGTGAGTGTTTAAGGTGATAGATTGGGTGCCAATCAAGTGGATGTTTGTCCTGGATAATATAAAGCTTCCTGAGTGCCATTCGAGCTGTAACAATCCAAGCAATTGGAGAGTATTTCATCTAGCATCTGATTTATAACATAAGTGATGGACAGGTTTTGGAAAATCAGGAGGTGAGTTACTCATGTAGAATTCTCAGTCTCTAATCTGCTCTTGTAGCCACAGTAATTATGTAACTGCTTCAGTTAAGTTTCTGGTCAATGGTACCCCCCAGTATGTTGATGGTGTGGGATTTGAGGATGATAATACCATTGAATGTCAAGGGAAAGTGGTTAGAGTCTCTCTTTTTGGATTTACTCATAGTCTGCTCCTTAAAGTGGTTTGAGTGTTACTTGCCACTTGTCAGCCGTACCTGAACGTTGTCCAGGTTTTGCTGCATGTGGGCAGCTTCAGTTGTAAATGGAAATGAACACTTTGCAATCAGCAACAAACATCCCAATTTCTGACTTGATGCAAGGAAGATCATATATGAAGAAGCTAAAGATGGTGAGGGCTAGGACACGGAGATGATTGGTCTCCAACAACCACAACTGATTTGATGCCAGTCCCCGATTGCCATTTACTTTAATTTTACTCAGGCTCTTTGGGGCCACACTTCTCAAATGCTACCTTCATATCAAAGGCTATCAGTCTCACCTCACCTCCAGAAATCAGCTCATTTTTCTATATTTGATCGAAGGTTGTAATGATGTCGAGAGCCAGGTAGTCCTGAAAGAATCAAAACTGAGCACTGATGAGCAGCTTATGAGTTATAGCACTATCAAAGAAACTTCTATCACTTCGCTTATGGTTGAGAGTAGACGAATGGGACAATAATTGGCTGGATTGAAATTGTCCTGCTTTTTGTGAACGGGACATACCTGAGCAATTTCCACATTTCAAGTAGATGCCAGCGATATAGCTGTACTAGGACAGCTTGGTTAGAAGCATAGCTAATTTTGGAGCCTACCTTCAGCTGTTTTTTTATATCATATACCATGACTGGAATTGACTGAAGACTCTGATGGTGCTGGCCTCAGTAAAAGGCCAAGATGGATCACCCACTCAGCATTCAAGACTGAAAATAGTTGCAAATAATCCAGCCTTGTCATTTGCACTCACATGCTGAGCTATGCCATCATTGAAGGTGGGGAATTTTGTGCAGCTTCTTCTTCCAAATAGTTGTTTAGTAGATCATAACTGCAAGTAACAGGACTGCAGAGTTTTGATCTGATCGCTTAGTTTAGTCTATAGAATGCTGCCTCCACTGTTTTAGCATGCATGTAGTTCTGTGTTGTAGCTTCACTAGTTTGGCACCTCATTTTTTGATACAATTGATGCTCCTCCTACTTGCAGTTCTATATCCCTCATTAAATCAGGGTTAGCCACCTGGCTTGACGGCAATGATAGAGTGAGGGATATGCTAGGACATGAGATTACAGAATGTGGTTGAAATCCATTCTGCTGCTACTCTTGGTCCACAATACTTCATGGATACCCAGTTTGGAGTTCCTAGCTCTGTTCTGAATCTGTCCCATTTTGCAAAGTGATAGTACCACCTAACACTATGGAAGGTG
The DNA here is from genome assembly GCF_964213995.1 of Mustelus asterias. Taxonomy (NCBI): domain Eukaryota; kingdom Metazoa; phylum Chordata; class Chondrichthyes; order Carcharhiniformes; family Triakidae; genus Mustelus; species Mustelus asterias. Next base: position 87,936,482 of record NC_135808.1, on the reverse strand, counting down.
TCTTCAATAAGAAGACAGAAATCTGTCTCCACTAGGATTATTAAGTGGTCCCTCCTACCAATATTATTATGGACAGATGCAATGTGACAGTTAGATTCACAGGGATGAGGTCAAGTAAGTTTTTTTCCTTTTGTTGGTTCCCTCATCACGTATCGCAGGCCCAGTTTGGCAGCATTGTCCACAAGGACACAGTCAGTCAGTCGGTCAGTGGTGGTGCTTCCAAGCCACTCTTGGTGATGGACATTGAAGTCCCCCACCCATAAAACATTGTGAACCCTTGCTACCTTTAGTGCTTCTTCCAAGTAATGTTTAACATGGAGGAGTACTGACTCATAAGCTAAGGGAAGGCAATAAGCATAGGAAATTTCCTTGTCTGCTTTTGGCCTGATGCCATGAGACTTCATGGGGGCCAGAGTCAATGGATTCTGAGATTCATTCCTCCCAACTATATACTTGTGTCTGCAGCCTCTAATGTTTCTGTCCTATAAGCGGAGCATAACATATCCAGGTATGGTGATGGAGGAGTCTGGAATGTTGGCTGAAAAGTGAGTATGACTATGTCAGGCTGCTGATCTACCAATGTGGGACAACCCTCCCAATTTTGGCACAGATCGTCAGATGTTAATGAGGAGGACTTCGCAGGCTGACTGGGCTGGGTGTGCTCAGCCACTGCATGATGCCAAGAGGCAGACAATATATTTTTACAGTTGGGATTAATCTGGAGGCTCTCACATCAATGAGTGGGAAACCAAAATGTTTTGTTCATAATCAAATATATTCAACTGCCCAGGCTTCTTATTATTCAACATTTTTCTAATAGTTTAATACAACTGTGGCTTGCTTGGCCATTTCAGAGGACACTAAGAGTCAATCACATTGTTCTGGGTCTTGAAGGCACATGTAGGCCACAGCTGGTAAACAGAGCAGATTTCTTTCTATAAAGGA